>NW_014577175.1:477347-501921 GCF_000485595.1 Priapulus caudatus | reverse complement strand
TATACCATTTTTTATTGTTAGTAACTCGTAATTCGCTAGGATTTAATGTAATCCAGAGAGACCTGATTACAAGATTGCGTGCAGCGTGGCACCGCTTTGGTTCAAGGATAGAGAACATGGCGTCCCAATAAAACCAATGTCATTTACATCAATATAAATATAATTATTATATCAATATAATAGGTTGTTGGTTATGCGTTAGGAGTTAGGGTTAGGGTTAGAATTAGGCGTTAGGTTGAGGCCACATGGTTTACTGGGACCCATGTTCTTCTATCCTTGGGGCCAGCTTTGCTGTGGATCCTGAGCGCTGCACCGCGGATGAGACGCGCGCAGTTCCGCGGGATATGCGCACGCGACCGCGGGGATGTTAAAGTCACAGGCACTTGAGCGTTTCATCTGTAACTCACACCGCCGCCGCATTGTTGCTGCGCTCACTGACACAAATATATATATGTTCAAGTATGAAGCGCTGTCCGCAGTGGAGACGTGCGCCAATTCGAGGCCCGGCGCACGTCTCCACAGCGGTCAGCGGCATGGTCTGTAGTTTAGAAGTAACAATGAAGACTTTGTTCTAAATAAGAACTATCGGCGGGCTTAAATAAGAGCGCAATACCTTTTCAATTTTGTTGACTAGTCAGTCAAAGGCTTGTTGGGGGTCCATATATGCAGAGCTTCCAATTGAAATGGCCCCATGAAATTGTCAAGTGGAATTGTGTTTTTCGGAACCCCAAAGAAATGTCTCACTCTTACATGCACCCTCCCTGATCAATCACGCATTCAGGCGTAACATAACAGAGATGAAATTGTGTCGAGTTTATGGCTCTTGACGCAGCGTGCATTGACGTACAAGACTGTTGAAAGCACAGGCCACTTGGAACGTTTCAATAAAAATAAATATTCATGCACAATTTTTTAGCAGATGATCCACCGCCCCCCCCCCCCCCTCTTTGTAACCTAATAATTCTGAAACCAACAGATAGATTCGCATTTCTGGTGATTAATGTTTAAAGTAATAAATAAATCGCAATTTTAGACACAGAGGTGTAAATATCAAACACAAACACACGTAAATGTAAAGGTAATGTTACAAAAGTAAATATATTTATAACAAGTAAATGTGTAAGTAACAAAAAGATACAGAACTCGTATATAACAACGAGAACTGTAAATAACCAACAAGAACAAGTCTGAAGGTGACCGCAAGATCGTATGCTGTGCAGAGTACAATGACACAAAAATTTCTTATGCGAGTAAAAACAGTGTTGTTTATTTAGGGATTTTGGTCCGCTCAATCGAAAACGATTTTCCATGACACGCGCCGTCACTACGCAACTTTTTGATCAAACTGCATGCAGCGCCCCCTTCCCACACTCAGGATATACCACTGCCACAATGCTAGCACTATTTTTACAGTGGGCGGAGCTCTGGGGAAATCCAGCAAATGGCAAGCCAACGGCCGAAGTCGCCGCCTAACAAAACATTAGAAATTTCTATGATTTGCATGTTTGTTGGTGGACAAATTTAGATGTTTTAAGCTGTATACGCAAAAATGTATCAAAGACAATGTTCGAGAATTAAGTATATTGGCAAGCATCCCGAAAATTCATGATAAATACGTGAACTTACTTTAGTAAACAGCGTAATGATTTGAAAGTAGTAAATGGGCGCACTATTTGGTATCACTATTTTATCAAATTTCTCATGAAATAATAGTCCGACTTTTATTATCTTTGCAGCTTTTATAAGTAAACACCGTATTACATAGGACAGGAGTAACGGGGTCGCTGTAAAACTTATAGTAAAAAAGCGTAAGAAATTCTTACGGAAATCAGCTTGTGGCAGTGGTAGAATTGAGCCAGAGCGAGAGCGCCATCTGTCGTGGAGTTTGCTTTTTGATAAAATGCTCTTCCAAAAATGTAATGGCGTCGTTCAAATTTCGTTGCGTTGATGTATAATTAATTATAACTTAATTAAATTAGGTATCTGGTAACAAGTATGTGTGGGTATAGACGATGTGTTATACAGTAAGTACAGTTGTATGCAGTAAAATCCTAGAGTAAACTATCCCTTTAAAAGTAATAAATTAATTTCAAACTTAGTGAACTGATTCGTTATTCTGTAAATTAATTTAAAACTTATAATTTCAATTGTTAGGGTGATGAAGCAAGATTTGAACATTTGTGAGTTTACGGTTTATGTAACATGTTCTCAATTAAATTGCAAGTTAGTAAATTGGTTTGTTGTTTTGAAAATAAATTGTACTTTTAGAAAATTTATTTTTACAATGATGTGAAGGAATTTGTATATCAGGCAATTATTTTGCAAGTTAATAAATTGATTTGTTATTCTGTGAATTGATTTTAAATTTTGAATTTAAATTTCTCTAACAATATAAAATAATTTGTATTTTTGTTAATTAATTTGAAATGTTTTAAATTGATTTTAAATTGTGTATTTGAAATGTTTGAAAATGATTATTTTTGAAGGGGATGTTTTTCCATATTTGTGCTTCACACTACATGGCTCCTATGACATGAAACAGTCATAGAGCCAGGTCGGGTTAAGTTTAAGCTTACTCTGTGACCCACCTTTACAGTGGCGTATCTAGAGAGGGTTGAGGGGGTTGCAACCCCCCTCCTCCCAGTTCAGCCACTGACTAATGTTATGATACTAGTAGAATTGCTGTGATGTGTGTGTGTTTTGATTGCCTCTACCTGAGACTTATTTACTTCTGATAGTGACTTTACATTTAACAAATTATTGGTTGCTCAACTAATAGTTATATAATCTTGGTCAGACGTTGCTGCATAATATGCTCTGTAGACTTGTACATTTTTTTTTACTTAATAAGTAACTTAATATACTCTCAAATGGCTAGAGCTTCATTGCTCCTTAATTTTTCTCTTCCTAATTTCACCGTTTCCTCAATCCTTCATGTTCGCTGCCGGCGTGGCGTAGGTAGTAACGTTTGCTTGTCTCGCTGGGCGGCGCAGTTGCAGGCCGAGCCGGAGGAGCCGTGTTCGCTGAAGCTCGTGTTCCGTGACCCGGACGTCTTCCTCCACCGCAACATCTCCGAGCGGCTGCTGCGCACCGTCTGCGACAAGGGTCTGTTGGACGACCGCATGCTGACGCTGTTTGACGCCGCGCACACGACGCTGCGCGCCGCCTGCGTCGACGCCTCTCCCGTGACCGCGGCCGGCGGGCTGCGCGTGCTGCGCGGACACAGGATCGCGCGGCTCGACGCTCGCGCCACGGCCGTGCCCGTCGCTGACCTCGTCGCCTGCCTCGGCACGTGGTCGCACGCAAACCTGCAGTGCCTCAACCTGAACGGCAGCGCGGCGATCGACGACACACGCTCGCTCGCCGCCATCGCCTCGCTGCGCCATCTGTCGGCGCTGAACGTAAGCGATACGGAACTCGGCGATCGCGGGTTGGAAACGATCGTCGGCGGGTTGCCGCGCCTTGAGAGCATCGACTTGTCCGGCACGAAGGTGTGTACGTAGTGACGTGGACAGCTTGTAGTAAACGAGCGTGCGTGTGTGGTAGTGCAGGGATCGAAATTGTTCAATTTGCGTCACATTGCAATGTTAGTCAGGAATATATATTCTATTGCAGCCGATGAGTTTTAATGTGTTTAGCTAAAATTGCTCAATTTGCATTACAAAGGCATTGAAACTTTACTCAAAAGACACTGGGAGCGTTTGAGGTTTTTACTTTCTAGGCTTTGGTGTGACCAGAAAGTCGAGGGTACCACTGCAAGTTGACGTTGCCACTGCTGCATTGTGCTGCTTAGCAACAAAACAATGTAAATAATCGCATGTTTCGCGTTGCTAGGTGTGCAGCATCGCTCCTCTGCTGCGCTGCGCCGACCGTCTGCGCTCTCTGTCGCTCTACAATGTGTCGCTGTCGCACGGCGTCCGCGCCGACGACGTCCTGCGTCAGCTGCGGGAGCTGCGGCACCTCGACGTATCCGAGCACGTGTCGGCCGTGCATCCGCTCGTCCCGCCGCCCGCGAAGCAGCGCGTGCAGGGCCTGCTAGAGGAGCCGCACAGCCTGCCACACCTGCAGAGCCTCGATCTGTCCGGCAACGACGACATCAACGACGACACGCTCCGGTACGTCTTACACACGTTAAAATACATTGATCACACATTAAAACCAGGATTTTGAAAATAATTTCCAACCAGTCTCGTGTTTTCCTCACTTTTCCGCTACTTATTGTTATTGCTTGAGTAAAAGTGTTAATTGTTTTAACGATAACACTGCGATGATTTAGTCACAGGGGCGGCGAATCGTTAATAATTTTAACGGGAGTGCATAAAAATTTTAATCAAGTTGTTTTTATTCAATCCTGATTTCAATAATAGCATCGTGATGGTTTGGTCACATGGATGGAAAAACGATTTCCTAGCAGTCAATAGTTAATAATTTTAAAAATTACATTGTAATAATTCAGAACTTTACATTTTGACTTTGGCTAACATGAATCATGAATGTGGTCAAAACCATGGTAAAACATTTTTCTCGTATAATACTTTAGACTTAACGTTAATCTGTCAAAATCAGAGATTGAAACAATGGGTAAACTCGTATAATAACAATACCATTGGTAGCACTTTACAATGCCTTGCAATTTGTAATCATGTACATGCAGAATACAGTTGTAAATTGGTTTGTTTTATTTTCAATAGGGAATTCGTCATCAATCACAAAAACCTCAGATTTCTTGGTCTGATGCTTACAAATTCCTGTTTCAAGGAATTTCTCACTGACCCAAATGATGTTACCTACAATCGCCAACTTGTGGTATGTATTTTCTTTGCTGTCCAAACACCTAGTCTTCGAATTTAGCCGGGCATCTGATGCCCGAGACATGTAGAAATCTCAGTGGGCATGTAATCATTGCAAGCTTACTTGCCTGACGAGTTCCTGCTTTAAAACCACATAAATTATAATGAAACTGGCCATTAACTAAAGGTTTTTAATTTAAAATCACGAAATGTTACCACCAGAAACAAATGGCGGGCATCTAGAATTGGTGCACACTTCTTCACTTCTTTACTTGCTATTCCAAAAATATTCCTGTAAAATATATGGGCAACTAGAACATGTAGAATGTCATTCAGGCATACGTGTACATTTTACAGAATACTTGCCCGAATAGAAGGGTAAGTGGCTCAAAAGGTTTTTTGTGAAGACTGAACATCTGCTATTTTCTAAGACAGGGAATGTGCGGGATTTGTGCCTAGGTGTCCAGTTAATTAATTAAAATAAATAGCAAGATATGTAATAGAAATGTTAATTAATATATGTCAGTGCAATAGAATTATTAGTTTATGTGTGAGACCCTGTTTAATATTTAAAATCGACAAATTATAATTTACATCTACACTGATATCCTACATGTAATACTGAGAAGTTATGAATCTTCATACACAAACTAATTCTTTCCTGATTGATACATGCAGGTAGCCGGCGAGGCTTCAGAAAGGCAACTACTGGAAGCATTGAGACGATACAAAGTCAGGCCCATGTATGCACAGAAGGGCTTGTACAATCTGTTTAGCCTCACTCGTGAACTCACGGAAGAGTTCAAGCGACCTAGACTTGACATTATACAGGTGAGCGATTTCTTTCTTTCTTCATTTATTTATTTATTTATTTATTTGATGGTAATACATTGGTAAAAAATAACAGCGAGAGCTTGCAAGCTCCTCGCCTTCAGTGCAGTCAAAAATCCTATTCAGCCTTTGCAATGTTTATCTCGAACCAAAAATGCTACCTTACCATCAGTGAATGTTTAAAAAAATAAACTATAATGAAACTGATGAATGTCGTTAGAGTGGGAAGACCGTCTTGATGTTGAACTCTTGATGAACTCATCACCTCTTAACCCTTGCTTAAGTTGGTGCTACCGGTCATGGCGAGCCACCCACAGCAGCTAGGAGTGCAGATGGCTGCTACCGCCTGTCTCTATAACCTTACAAAGGGAGACATGGGTATGAAGGTGCATCCTCGCTGGCTGAAGCAAGTAGTCGAACTCACAATGAAAGCAATGGAGAATTTTGCAAACCACCAACAGGTAGCAGCACCGTACATTTGATGATTAGGTATACAGTTAAAGGGAGAGTTTACTCTAGGTTCTAGGGTTATTTTCAGCTAATTTAGGTTATAGTTACGCTGCATAAAAAGTTTCATGGTTCAATCACCATTAGATATATTATTAAAAAATGTTTTAAAACTAACGACTACAGTTTGATTACAACGACGGTGGCGCCACTCAAAGCGCACGATCTGATAAGTTGCGCAAAACCACTTTCCAGCCAAGGGCTACACATCGAGGGTGTTTCTTCTTTATTCATTTAAAAGCAAAAGGATTGTAATATCTTATAAACGACATATAATAGTTTCAGTTATAATATGGATAAATTTGCTCTAAAATGAATATCGTTTGGTTAAAAAGCATTTAGGTATAAATATAATTGCACTTTTGTGATTAGCCCTCGGTCTGTAATCTGCAAAATAAATTGTCAAATACGCAACTTTTTCGGGGTGGCAGCACGGTCGCGGGTGTCATGGCGCCGTTCAAATTTCGTAGCGTTGATGTGTAAATAATTATAACAATTAAATTAGGTATCTGGTAACAAATACGTGTGGGTATAGACGATTTGTTATACAGTAAGTACGGTTGTATGCAGTAAGATCCTAGAGGCTACTGTCCCTTTAAGCCCGCCTATCGAGGTCACTCAAGTTAAATCCTAAAAGTGTCCTTTCTAGACAGGTGTCTGTTCTATAGAGGTGGTTATACTCTATAACTGCCAATTCAAGGAAGGTGCCAAATGTCCTTAATAGGCAGGCATCTGTTCTATAGAGCTGTCAGCTAACAGGATTCACTATCAAGTTTGCTGTCGTGGATCAGTTTGTAAGACAGGTGAACAAAATTGCTTTTTATGTCAGCTATTATATTGTGGTAAAAATCCATGTATGGATTACAATTACATACGTGGTGGCCACTCGTCTAGTATTAAGTCACACGTCTCGTGAAAGATGTCACATTCCACTTTTCGCTCCTGCTCTCAGTTGGTTATCATTAGCGTGCATGTTTCTCAGTGTGTTTTGTTACAGGAGAATGCTTATTAACGTGTGTTATTCGTCATGCAGAA
This sequence comes from Priapulus caudatus, assembly GCF_000485595.1. NCBI lineage: Eukaryota > Metazoa > Priapulida > Priapulimorpha > Priapulimorphida > Priapulidae > Priapulus > Priapulus caudatus. Next base: position 494,758 of record NW_014577175.1, on the reverse strand, counting down.
CAATGGTTTGTTAGCATGTGTTCTTCATAATGCAGAAGAATCGTTCGTTCGCATGTGTTATTCATAATGCAGAAGAATCGTTCGTTAGCGTGTGTTCTTCATCATGCAGATGAATTGTTCGTTAGCATGTGTTCTTCATAATGCAGAAGAATCGTTCGTTAGCGTTTGTTCTTCATAATGCAGAAGAATCGTTCGTTAGCGTGTGTTCTTCATCATGCAGATGAATTGTTCGTTAGCGTGTGTTCTTCCTCATGCAAGAAGAATGGTACGATAGTGCGTGTTATTCATTTTATAATATAGAATAATCGTTTGTCAGCATGGATTACTCTTCGTGTTTAGCTGCAGAAGAACTCGCTGCTGACACTATGCAGTGACCGCATCCTTCAGGACGTCTCGTTTGACAAGTTCTGCTGCGCGCGGCTCGTCATGGAGTGTCTGTGCCATTTTGACGACGCGTCTGTGCATCGCATGGCTGTCGCCATTTGCTCGATTCTTGCTGCTAAGGTATTTAATTCGTTAGTATAAGTAATTAGAATCGACACATTTGAACGCCGCGTGGTCGTCGCAATTTGCGCAGTACTCGCCTCTGAGGTAATTAGTTTGTTAGATTAGGTAATTAAGGTCGTGGATTTGCCGTGCCACTATACTTGTGTTTTTTTCTGCCTACTGTATGACCCTCACGTTTGCTCGAATGAGCTTGATACTCGCTGCTAGTGATGAGCTGCCTTTGTAGGGTAACTAGCACTGATAGCATGTTAATAAGTGTTACTTGCTCCTTGCCTATGTGCAGTGTGTCATTAGTGTATCACGCAGTGAAAAAAATACACGGGGGCTCGGGGCGATTTAGCCCCCGAAATGCCAAAAAGAGCCCCGGAAATGCCAAAAAGAGCCCACGTAAATTTGTATAGAGTTCAATGCAAACCAAATTTTAGAGTGCTATTTTCATGCACGCGAGCTTGAAAAGTAGCCCCCGAAAAATACATTTTATTTTTTCCCCTGGTATCACGAGATTAGTTTGATCAGTATCAGCATCATACTGATCGAACGCTAAGGGAGAGTTGTGTTATTTGGTTTCTGATCAATAAATCTTGACGATGTCTACTTCAGGTTTACAATTTTGTCGCTATTTCTTTGTAGATTTCAACATCTCAGACGTCAATGCTGGGCTCAAGTCCTCGCTACATGAGAAAGCTTCTCTCCATAGTTAAGCAGAAAACAGAAGAGTGTTCCAAGGATGTCACAATGACCTTTACACTCAGTGCCCTCTGGAATCTGACAGGTCAACTATATTTCTACTAACATGCACAATGTTTAGTAAGCAATGTCCACTCAAAAAACAATCTCTATAAAATATTTTATTTTTGTTCGCTGTTATTCCGTCATCATATATTTATATAGCTTCTTGACCTTCTACTTACTATTGTTTACTGACATGTGTATATTTGTATTCACAAAATTTGTTTACAAATTTGCAATGTCAAATTACTGCACATGTAACAGTTTAATATGGGTTGGCTGTGACTGCACGCCTCTTCTAGTTTTAAGGCGAGAACTTAATATCGTGTGCATTGCAGATGAGTCACCGGGTACCTGCAAAGTAGTTTTGGAAGAAGATGGACTGAACCTGTTCATGAACGTTCTTCGGGTTCGTATGATCACTAGTAATGATCACTTGTAGTGAGAGTGGAATTCTGAACTATAGCAACAAGTGGTGGAATGTATTTAGCTGGTGTAACACGGTATGTCTCTATGAGATGCAGATCCCCTGCCACTATCTCCATGTGTGTTCGGCAACCTTATCACTCGATGCCATTGAGCTGTGAAGTTAGTGATTAACTTGCTTGCGTACTGGTGGTGTGACTTGTATGTAACTTGTAAGGAGTGATTTGTACAGTCGTGCTGAGCTCATGTTTGGTATCTTTGTCATCATCAACATGCTTTATACAGTAAACATATCCCATTAAATAAGTTCATTCGGTTGGTAGATAATAAATCTATCTTGGTTAATTTTTACTCAACCGTGTTGATTCAAAACGTACTGCTGACGTTTCGCCTCTTATCAGGAGGCTTTCTCAAAGCTGACTGAAGTTCCAGTTTTGACCACCAGATGGTGTAGTGGTGAACAGCTTGGTCCACACGTGACTGAGTCTGTATCCCTTACCGTATCTTACACAACTGTACATTACAGACCTGTGTCTACAAGATACCGTGTGCAATGTGTGGAAAAAGTTATATTGGAGAAACCGGCCGCAAATTTGAAACCCACCTTAAAGAACTTAAAAAGAACGTAGACACCGTAGCTCCCAAATCTTTCACAAGGGCCCTACGAAAACAGTCGGCTACCGAAATAACCAAATCCGCAATCACGGACCACGTAGCGACCGCCAATCACACCATCAATTGGGATAATTCGAAGATTATCGTTCGCAAGCCAATCAAAATTAGGCGCTGGATTAAGGAAGCCATCTGGATCCGTGACGAGGGGGATACACACTCAGTCACGTGTGGACCAAGCTGTTGACCACTACACCATCTGGTGGTCAAAACTGATAACTTCAGTCAGCTTAAAGAAAGCTTCCTGATAGGAGGCGAAACGTCAGCAGTACGTTTTGAATCAACACGGTTAAGTAAAAATTAACCAAGATAGATATAGTAAACGTATCTTCCTGCTTTTGTTCAACAATTAGCTATATAGTGTACTGTTGTTTTCACAGACATTCTCTAAGGAAAAGGCAGTGGAAACAAAAGTTCTAGGTTTGGTGGTGAGTGAAATACAGTACTGACCATAGTCATATATGTTAGGACAACGTTTATTATACCTAGATTCTTTCAAAAAAAAAATGCAATTGCAATTTCGATTTCGATAGTTAAGTTTTGTTTAGGTGGCTAACACTTTTTTTAGATGACTTTATTATACTGTTTCAGAGCAATCTAGCTGAGGTGAAAGAACTCAGAAAAGACTTGATGAGAGATGACTTTATGGGTTTTATCAGGTATGATACCAATTTCAAGTCTACATTGATGCAATTGAAAATGAATTAACAAAATACCCCGATTTTACTCGCCCTGATTTAACGCGAATTCAGATATAACACGACACGATATGACACGAGTCATTGGACCTTTTCTTGCTTATTCCGGAACTGAAAAGTTTTTTGGCGAGTTAAGCCGATCTTAGGTCAGATTGTAATTGAATGTGACGCGACGCGACGCATTGCAACTCACTGCACAGGTCAACATTGGGTTAGTTTATACACTGATTTTCTTGAACCCCGATTTAGCGCGACCCCGCTTTTTTCGTGATGACATTTTATGGACCTCAACGATCGCGTTATAACGGAGCGTATGCACTGTATGTACCGTTCACAAGAATGCAATCTACTTGTACATGACAACCGCAGCAGAATCTACCAACACAATGCAATCTACTTGTACATGGCAACCGTCGCAGAAGCTACTGAGTGCATACGCTGGTTATAAACCGGCGTTACATTGACATGCCCTCGCATGATTCCTGACGTTTTTTCTTCTTCATTGCACTTTCAGTGACTTGCTGCTCTCCGAGCACATCGACGTCAGCTACTTTGCAGCAGGCATCTTAGGACACATGATCAGTGACGGTGCGGAGTCCTGGACGCTCTCTCTGCCGCTACAGGAGGTGCTCGATCGACTGGTACGAGAGTCGCATATCTTTCCAGAGTTGAATCGTTACTTGTCGTTCATGGTTGTGTCATATTTTTGCTACACGCTTGTGAAGTGTATTCTTCGATAGGGCATGGCTTCTCACTATTAAAAAGTCGTGTTGTCATTATTATATTGGGGAGGCAAGCCTGTCAAAGACTTGACCCATCTGCCTGGCATGAATGACATGCAGCTCTAGCTAATAATTATTGTTATATGATGTTCTAAACAACAATGCTTAGCAACAAAGTGACGCAAGTCGACAAGTTGGCGTGCATGCATGAAAATAACGTAGAAACTCGTCTGGCTAGACTGACCTAGCAACAGTATCTAAGCGACCTGGTTATCAGACTAAGACGGACAGCTAAATTGCACGGCTGGTTTAGTTTGAAGTGTGATCGATGTTGTTTTCCATTTCAGGGTGAGCGTGTGTGTGGGTGGAAAAATCCACAGGGCGAAATGGTTGCGTATAGGTGAGTATGTATGCATAGTCGTTAGTACATAGTAGTACGATGTCCTGTTCTGATGTTGTGGCGATGGTTGATGGGTGGTGATTGACCTCAAGGTAAATGGTGGTGATCTACCTCATTTCAATTTAGGCAGATAAAGTCACACACGTGGAACATGTGTAATATGTTTGCCAATAGTCTAATGGCACTTTGCTACCACGCCTACCAGTATTATAGAATTAAATAAAATAACCTAATGTTACAACGTCAATCACACAATGCTGACACTACATGCTTATAAATTATTCTCTTGGTACATGATGTCATAGTTGATTATAATTGTGACAACATTCTGAAGGATTATATGCATAATTGTGAACATATGCAAACATGAATAATACATTATTTATTATATAGACAAAATATTTTGCTTAGTGTATTTACATCTTCATAGAGCCTTTTAATATTACACGGAATGACATGAAGTTTGTAATGTTAAATATGTGGAAATACTTGAAGATCTATCCGTCATGCATTTTGTAAAGAATCATCAAGGTAAATAAGTCGTGACATGGTGAGATTGCCTGCGACAATCTAGATTTTAACAGCTTTGATCTATTTCAGGTCGTTTAAACCATTCTTCAGACTGCTGGGAGTGGACATCCCCTGGCAGCTACATCTGTGGGCCGTATGGGCCATATACCATGTCTGTTCGAAAAACCGTGAGTATTTGACTGAAAGCTATTATTCATGATCGTGTTTAGAAACAAACATGTCAGCTCATATGATTTGTAAGTGTTATTACTGTGAATGTCTATCATGAGAAACCAGGGTGTGCTATGAATGTGAGGAGCGAGCGGGCAGAGGATGTCACCCGCGGCCGTTAGCATGACAATCATAATTACAACCACCATTACAATTACATCTACAATTACTACAGCTACAGACTGTGTGTGACTGAGTCTCTCTCTATCTTTCTCTCTCTCTCTCTCTCGTCCGTTCTTTTCTCTCTCAACCTCTGCGTTTCTTCTCTCTCCTCATGTCCTCTCTCCTCCCTCTCGTCTTGCTCTCTCCTCTCTCCTCTCTGCTCTCTCTATCTCTAATTCTCTCTCCCTTGCTCGCTTTCTCCATCTTTCTGCTTTCTCTCACTGCACGTGGCGAGCCCCTCTCACCAGCCCCCTTGTCTCGTGCGACCCCTCCTCGCTCCGTCGCTCTCTCTCTCCTCTCTCTCTCTCGTCTTATCTCACCTTCGCCCTTTCTATTCCCTCTTCTCTCACTCACCAGCTTGTCCGCCCTCTCTCCTCTGCGTGCTCCTTTTCTCTTGCTCACTCTCTCTTCGCTTTCTTCTAACTCTCGTCTCTCTTCTCTCTTCTCGTCTCGCTCTGCCACCATCTGTCTCTTCTCCTTTCTCTGCCTCCTCCCTCCTTTCCTATATTGCTGCTTCTCTCTCTCTCACGCATCTGGGGTGTTTGCAGCTGAGCGCTTACACTGCTTGTAGTGTTGAGAGTGAGGGTGGGTCCGGCGCAAGTGCCACAGGACGTCGCCGCCCGTCGGCGTGGCCAACGCATCCCTTTCGTCCGACGGACAAGCGTCTCCAAGATCGCTGCTCTGCTCGAGGCGGCGAAATTTTTTTTCCTGAAACGCGTATAACATAGCGAAGAATTAGCGCGCACTTCTGATTGGCTTCTTTCGATTGCCTTTGGCGCTTTGACAAGAGAAGCCGAACGCCCATTTGTAACATGTTTGTTATTGGGTTTATCAGCCCGCTATAAGATAAGGTACGTTTTATCTGATTATTTTCGCATGAAAAACATGATCTTTCCGCCTCAATTAAATATATACATATAATTATCCACTATAATTGCACTCTTTCTGCCATAGTGTTATTTTCAATCTCAATCTTAAGTTGAAGAGGTCTGGGCATTCTCGTAATCTTACATACCGTACGCATGTCACACTGCCCGCTCGTAGTGCTGATCGTCGCAGCGATCGAGGAATGAGCGAATGGCTACGACAGTACTGTACGAGCTACGACACCCGAACGGTAACTTATCAGTACTAAGGGCTACGCCACAGTACTATAGAGCTATACGTACTCGTACTCGTTGACGCTAGTATATCCTAGTATTACTAATAGTACGTAGTAGTCGTAGATGTAGTACCTAGTGTTTAACCCTGAGGTCAGGGCAAATCGTAAACTAAGTCCGCGACCACTGGCACGAACATGAAACAGAACCGGCAGCTATGAACTAGCTAAGCCTAAAACCCTCTCCATACACTTAATTAAGATTAAGATCGAGAATAACACATTATGTCAAAAGCAATTGCAATTATAGTCAATATTATATCGTTATAATAATGCGTAAAATATGTGTCTTCTCATGGAAAACTAGCATCAGAAAACATTTAGCTTCAATCTGCGTCATAAACCAAAACGAAACATTTAGCGCAATGAGGGGGTAGAGAACAATGGGTCCGCAATAAACCACCAATGTGCCTAACCCTAAACCGCCTGAGTACCTCTAATTCTAACCTGAAACCCTAAACCTATCACCCTAAACGGCCTAAACAATAACCCTAACCATATACCCTAACCTATATAATTGATATACATATTATATTTATATTGAATCGTAAATTACAGTTGGTTATATTGGGACCCCATGTTCTCCTATCCTTGAACGCAACATTTACCAAACGCGTGCCGTGTCTTGTTTCTCTGTGTCTTGAAGGGTTTCTTCAGTCAAAGCAACAGCAATGTCAGTCAATGAAACGCGCATGTTACTCTTGGTTACAATTCCTATTCCATAACCATGTTGTTTTGAATAAGAAAACATACTAGAATACTACTTTACACCTAACTTAGCAGAAAGTTCGGGCAAAAAAGTTTTTGGTAAATCATTGTGGGTTTTTGGCTACAAGTCATGGAGGTGACATCATTGGCAAATTCCCAGCGCAATTCATGAAGGCGCTTAAATCCTTCTCTATGTTATCCCGTTTTGCGGAAAAAAGAATTTCTGCAGGCGGGACCCCGCCCGCTACACGTCCTCGAGCGCGCAGCAGGCCGCCGAGACGGCCGCGCCGAGACGCCCGCCGAGCCCCGTCAGCGTGTGACGTCGCCGCGGCAACCGTCGACGTGGACAGGACGCCTCGACGGAATTTCCTCGCTGTGGCGGCGATCGTTACGAGAGCTGTTGCTGCGGCGGGTGTTGCTACGGCAAGCGGTCGCTACTGTAGCCGTTGCTCACGGAAGCGTCGCTGGACGCTGGCAACGGTCACGGGTCAGTGGCTGTTGTCGCGCTGAGGAGGATTATCAGTCGACTATCCCACGACGCGTGCGCGTGTGTCGCCGCCGGGGTGCGCGATGAGTGGCGTCTAATCCCTCGCATGTGATAAGTGTAGCCTGTGTGATGCATGATGTTATGAAGCAACTGTCGATGCAGTTGTCATGTTGATGCTCGCGAGATTCTATGTGACGATTGAAGCATGGATCATGAAAAGAGAGACGAGGAATCATTTGGGTTTATAGATATACTAGTGGGATTGTTATATATAACAGTAATATATATATAATACATATATATATATATATTATATAATATCGATGTAGTTATATAAAGACAAACTTAGTCTTAACAAAGTAACAAAGTCTTAACAAAGTCTTAACAAAGTTAACAAAGACTTTGTCTTTATTAACTCCTGATAATATATACATATATAGGTATGTATATATATATTACTACATATTATGTATCAGATATATATATATATATATATATATATATCTAATCATACATAGCGTGTGCGTGTGTGCTTGTGTGTGATGTAGAAGTTCACTTCACTTATGCTGTAAAGATTGATGTTCATTCTGCATATAGTAAACAGAAAAGAGTTTTGCTGTGTAAAGGGATGTAAACAAAAATAGACCAATAAGACTGGTCAACTCGTCATATAGCTGTGGCTTGTATTATGTGTAGATAGGTGCTGCAATTAAAGGCAAACTGTGTACAAATTTTATATAGGAATGGCAGGTAAATATTTGTCAAGATGGTGATGATCTTTCAACACACGGTGTGCAAGCTCGAATAGGAAACTAACTGGTTTTTATTCTTTTTTTGAAAAGAGCATAATATCGACTTTATTTCTGCCGTCTGGTGACGTTCTGTTCATCTCGTGTTTCTCAACGTTTCAGAAATGATAGAAAGCTGTAGCTGGTTAGGACCATGTCTGTGTTGAATGCAAAAGGCTGTAATTTTAGCTTCTTTAAAAAAAAATCAAGTTCATACAAAACGATTAAACCTTCATAGTGCCTCGAACCTTTCCCTTTTATCGCTAGATTGTCAACAGTCAGTAGCTTGGAATTTCACCGTGGTAAGGGTAGATTCTTATATTATTTATTTACCAGATATGAGAGCATAGATATATATATTGCATTGTATATTGTATTGAGTTAGCCGGACACTAAAAGTGGACTGGCAGTCTACTTCTGCGAGCATGGCAAAGATAATAAAGAACGAGCGACACCAGTGTGCAAAGATTGCTACTAGGACGTATCACGCGGATGTTGCATCTGTGCCGTTTTTGCTGTTGTTTGTAATCTGCGAACTGATAGTCACGTGACGGCTTTTTAATGGGTCCAATTACCTGCACTGTGAACTTACTCATTACGAAAATTAGAAGCCGATTCCTCTTGTCTCTGTTGTAAGTGCATTAATTGCAACATTTTGTTGAGGTAGAAGCAGTAATCCCACGCGGTAAGACAGTCACTGTCGCGAAAACCACAGCAGCAGTGTCGCCGAGGCCCTAATCTGGCCACCAGACGCCAGAAAAGAGAAATATCATTGCTGCAGTTGGCTGATCAAATGGTGCGAATTGGAGCTATATGTAGAAGGAGAGCGGTAAAATTATAACGGGTTTGTGCGTGTTTGTATGGGCGCTGGCACGAGCTAAAGTTCTGCGAAAGAAAACGTCTATGTATCGTTGTATGTTTGGATGCCTCGGGGATAGTGATACTGTGGTTTTTGGAAATCAGCAAGCACACAGTAGTGATGTCCCGGTGATCCACTATAATCGATAATCGATTGTGTGCGGCAACCAATTACTTATTCGATTATGTAAACGCTAATCGATCATCAAAAAAAAAACTGTACTTATGATCACCTCTCATAATAACCATGTGCCATGTAATAAAAGTGAGAATGAAAAAGGAATGTACATGTTGCCTGCACTCTCCTTCGTGACTCGTGATCGCGAAAAGAGCGGCAAATCCTACATGCCTATGAAATAGTACGAGCTAGTACCACCAGGTGGCTGACCATCCATTCCATGGTTAACTGTGTGTGTTTGTCTGTGTGCGTGCATCCGTTCGTGCATGTGTGTGTGTGTGTGTGTGTGTGTGTGTGTGTGTGTGTGTGTGTGTGTGTGTGTGTGTGTGTGTCAGTTCTAGGACATTTGCCTCTGAAACAATTGCCCTCCCCTGGACAACTACCCCATCCCAGTTATCCCCTAGCCTAGACAAACACCTCCGTGTCATTTACCCCCTGGACAATAACCCGCTGCCATTATTGATGATGGTTTTATTAGCTCAGCTGACGAAGTCAGATGCAGCTTGTAGAATCGCATGATTGTCCGTGCGTCCGTCCGGCCGTGCGTCTGTTCGTGCGTCCGTCAACAGTTGGGCACAAATCTTAACCGCTCGACGTACGGTCTTGATATTCGTGACGTCGGGGGGGATCGCGAAAAGGACTCGGAATGTCGAATTTGGGGGTCAAAGGTCAAGATGTGTCAATGGAGGGGGAATATTTCCCCTTTAACTTAAGGTATAGGAGGAAATACGCAATTGCGGCACAAATCTCAACGGCTTGACCTAGCTACGCTCTTAATATTCGATGTATAGTGTGATGGGGAGGAAACCCATCACCAGTGCGAAATTGGAGGTCACAGGTCAAAGGGCAGTGGGGGAAAGGTCAGATATCAGACATTTTCTTGTTTCAAAATTTGTTTGTTTCAGCACTTACCTACCGTTTTTATCACTTTATTGAAAGAACCATGAAATCTACTTTCCGCTGACGTGCGAAGAGTAAGTGTCTGATAACCTTTTGACCCTCAAGAGGAGGGTTAAACATAGATTTGTTTACTGTTAACAAAGGACTGAACTGCTTTTGCTATTAGAGCCCCCTCCACCCGCCCCTACCCCTCTCCCCTCCCCCACCACCACCACTACGCTCGCGCTCGGCGCATATCCATGAATCCATGATAACATGTTAACAGGAGTAGATGAAGATACTCACCTTCATCTACTCCTGATGTTAATATAGCGAAATCATTAAAGTTACACGGCTGTATCTTTATTACTGTACTACCAGTAGGTATAGCAAAGCCTATCATAGATTTTAGATCTGTATTAGTAGTATCCTAGATATATGCTCGGAGCGCGAACGCGGTGGCTGGAGGGCGCACTAAATTCGGTTGCCAGTGAGTTTATCAGAAGAATACCTGGCTACAGTACACGTCAGTTGAGCGCTGTCGCTCTGCGGCACTTGTTCACTTATGAACCTCGTGTGAAAATTTAATTACATGGAAATTATATTTTAAACGAAAAATCTCAATTGCTTTTAGATTTTTTTGCTTGTATGTATTCCTCATGGTTTAGGAGTGATAATCTCAATCAACAAGGAAACAAGCCCGGTGGGGGCACTCACTCCACATTATGGTAGGTATGTGCCACTGCGAAGTCAAAAATGAGGGGCTCTGGAACTAACTCAGACCTGAAAATGGGGGGCTCTGGAACTAATGTTTGTTGAATATGGGATGCTCTGGGACTGGCTATGTTCGAAAATGTAAACTTGTGATGCTCTGGAACGAGATATTCTTAAAAATGCGATGCACTGGAACGGAAGTTTAGGGTGAAAAGGGGGGTCTCTCCTGCGGCACATACCTACCATGCAATGTATATGGAGTGGGGGGGGGAACAGGCTATACCTTCCTAACCATTCCACCTAAATCCTCCACTACAACCCACTCATCTACCCAACTCCCACATGCGCATCACTATGCCTCTCTTCTTCCCCTCCTCACTCTCTGCTACTCGTCAATTTTTATTTAAGAAGTAGTAAATTTGCCAATCGCAATTGTACTCCTCACTCATTTCCCATACCGCCGGTGATACTGTCTAAACCTTCACAATACTGTTAAACAGATTGTACAGTTACTCCGAAAGATGGGAAAATGATACACAATTCGTTGTAAAGTATCACAGATTCTTCACAAACTCCATCGGACTGTGGGATCAATCTCCTCCCCACTCACTCTTCTATTCATGAATTTGGACGTCATAAGTCATTTTCTCACTAGCTAGTACATTTCTCATCCCTCCTTGTCTTCCCGGTCTGCCTTATCCTTCCCCCATACAGTTATTCAGATTACACAAGCAATCCAAAAGATGGGAAAATGGTACAGAGTTCGCTGTAAGGCTCCAGTATAGAGGATTCTTTCCAAGCTCCACTGATCTGTGGAGTCACTGGGATGAAGAAGAAAAAGAATAAGAATAGTCTGTCCGTCAGTCCGTCGGTGCTTGTATACGTATTATCAGAAGTAGATAATAAGGATGGTTAATAAAAGGTTCCCTATATTATCTACTTCTGGTATTATGTATGGGTATACGTATCTTATACAGGTCGCTGGCGTTTCTTTCATCCTATTTATCTAAATGTAGCATCTTGAGTAGTGAGTAACGTCTAAACTGGCTTCTTTCTCGCGAGATCTCGGACACGTGACATCGGCGTGACACCGCTTGTTCGCTGGTCAGCCCACTCCATTTTCTCTCGTGTAATATGTTATGTTATGTTCTCGCACTTGTCCGTGTCCACTGCACTGCATATAGTGACAAGGTAGAGTGAATGTGCAAGGTTTCCTTCATTCTCTGTTATCGCCTACACGCGCCACGTTTACAGGTAAGATAATTCATAGAAGTTAATATAGAGTAATGATAAATTAAACGCATATTGCACTTGTGATGCTATAAATATTACTGTAATTATACACATATCTCAGTGATAAATGTGCTTTATAGAAAAGTAATTACGTGCTTTGAAAGCCAAGTAAATATGTCTGCGTGCGCTTTAGTACAGTCCTCATAATTGTTTTAACGCAGTGGATATTTAACCGTATACGGCAGAGTATGCACTATCGCTATTTTACCGTACAGTACTTCTGATTGGCTAGTATATTTATGTATGTGTATATATGTATATTAGTACGTATATTGTAAATATTATGATCAAACGGGGCTACAAATGTGTAGAAATAAATGGGATTTGAACCTAAATTTTTCTAGATAGCTAAACCTTATGGGATTCGAACGTAATGTTGATGACGGCATAAATATAGTAGCCAATCAAATGTGGTGTACGGTAAAATAGCGGAAGTGGATACTCTGCCGTACGGTTAAATATCCACTGCCTTGTTTTAAATCCCTTGCTAAACAACAAGCAGGAGCGAGTTCTGCGTATTTTCCTCTCACCATGTACTCCAGTTAATTTGCAAAAAATAGGTCACGTTTTAAAGAATGGCGAATCCATCCACTCGTTCATCTAACCACCCACTCGGCCACCCCTGGTATATATATATATATATATATTTATATAATATACATTACGTTTTGTTTGACCGCATCATCATTGTTTTACAGATCTCCATACTTTATACTTGGCCGCTTGTTTCTTATCGGAGGAGGAGCACCCGACTCCATGATATACCGAGCTTCACTTCGCTACGTCGATATGACCCAGGTCTTCAGTACTTTGTCAAGGCGTTATATGAAAGAAAACGAAGAAGGAGGAAGAAGGAGGAGGAAGAGGAGAAGATTGAGAAGGAGGAAGAAAGAAGAAAGGAAAGAAGACGACGAAGAAGAAAAAGAAGAAAGGCAAAAGTTGTGTAGGATAGCGCACGCTCCCGCAGAGAGTAAATATATCGCCTCACACTATTCCCCAAATGCAATCAGTGAGAGAGCGAGAGAGAAAAAGAGCGAGAGAATGGGCGAACGTGAGTGAGAGAATTAGGGCGAGAAAGCAAGAAAGAAGGAAATGGAGGGAGAGAGAGGACGAGAGCGAGTGAGAGAGAACGCACGAAGGAAAGAGAGTAAGGGAGAAAGCGCGAGAGAGCGAGCGAGAGAGAGAGAGAGGGGGGGGGATGGTGGTGTGCGCGCGAGAGAGAGAGGGGGGGGGCGAAAGCGAGTGAGAGAGACAGAGAGAGAGAGAGAGATAATAAATTTCGAGTCCATGTGTGATATACTCATTTGCGTCCGTGTTTAATGTATATAATTGTGTATTATAAGTTCAGGTGCATGGGTATAAGAGAGAGAGAGAGGGAGGACAAGAACGAGAGTTTGAGAGAGCTGATCGAGGACTATAGTGTGAAAGCGGGCGGGCGAGAGAGAGCAAGCGAGAGAAAACGGAAGCATGAGCGATCATAAATTTAATTTTTTTCATGTATTATATAATTAATTGTTTGCTTTCGTGTTTAACGTGTAAAAGATTGTGTATTTATCCACAAGTTCACGCGCATGCATATGAGTATATTGTCTCACGCTTTGGTTGTGCGCCTGTTTTCAATCTTGTGTATATTATTCAATTATTGGTATGTTTATATTTGTTATTACATTCTCGTATATATTATAGTCACGCGCATATAAAGTCCACGCGCATGCGCTTTCACGATTGAAATGTTTTCGAATAAAAACAGTATACTGTAACTAAACTCTGTGGTTTCTTGTCCGTGTATGTTCAATAAGCTAGTGCACGATAATCGTTTTCAAATCATCATAGTTTTCAGTAAAAGGTAATGTGCTAGGACACTACTTTGCCGTGGTGGGATTCGAAGCCGTATTTATGGAACGAAATCATTGGTCTAACTAACGCTCTACCCATTGGGCTAACGGGCGCCCCAATATAGAAAAACGATATGTACTTTATATACTGGAGAAATGGCAATTTAGACAATATATCAGCAAAGAAATTACTGAGATTCGAACCCCGGCTTCATAACTTGGAGTCTAGCAACTTTACCACTATGCTATCCACACAAGCTTAAGTTTCTTCGTGCAAGTGTCTGTATTATATTTACCTTTACAGTTAAGTTAGAAAATAGTTTAGAAAAGGAACAGCAGAGATTCGAACCACAGCTACATAGCTAGCAGGCCGGCCGTCTAACCACTAGCCTACTCAGACAAGCTTTAGGCTGCAAGAGGCCGCTCCATGACTCTACTCTTCCCACACGATCTCACACATCACACACACACGAGTTTCAGCGTGATCTAGAAGTTCGCGTAACGCGTTTCAGTTACCTATTCGGGTAGCAGTATTATGCAGCATGAGTTGTGCGCAATACTGCCATACAGGTGTGCGTTCGAATATAAATCACAGGGAACACATTCGCAGCGCGACATTTAGAATTAGGTGACGAGAAATTACTACACGTGATGAATTTATTACACCTGTCATTGTTACTAACGACAAGTGCTTTCTGCTTCGTTAACACTGCTTCGTTAAAACTTTCTGCTTCGTTACTGAGAATTCTGTTCCGGTATATTCTGATTCTGAGCGGGAGAGAGAGGGACTACACCGGTAGAGAAGCATGGATGCCCCTTCGCTCCCGTTACAGCACCCCCCCCCCAGTACCCCCCAAATTCACATCAAAACAAATTATCCCTACAGATCTCGGCACATGTAACGTGATAACATGCGTGATAACGTGTTCAAATTCGCCTCTTGTTTGTTATCCGATCCGGAGTCTGTCTGTGGTTGACGTGGAAATGTTGACTAACTCAAGTCACGGCTCCACTCCTACATGCTAGCAGTTCAGAGTCAGAGCTACGTCGTACGGTATCACGTAAATAGGTTATTACATCACAAGTATTACGTACGTGGAAGTATTGTTGTTGTTTTTGTTTACTATACGCACCTGTTGTTTGAGGTTAAGGAATATTTCCTAAGAACCTAGGACTGGTTTCGGTCCCTGATAAGTATTGGAACAACGTAACGTAACGTAACTCAGCGTAATGTAAACTTGAAACTCAGAAGTGGACATACCAGAAAAAGTTGAAATTTCCATTGCAGAGTATCGGCAAACGATACCCTATAAACCGATAGTGTACGTGCAATAGACAGCCGATCAATGCTGTTCAGGCTTGTAAGCTGTTGCTCATCTATATGTTGTGTAATCAACATGTTAGCGTCAAATTATGTTAATTCAGATGCAGAAGCTTATAGTGATATTCATAATCGCGTATTCTGAACACACTACTTCAATCCGTACTGTGTGTAGAGTGAGTATCCGCGGTTTGTACAATGGAACGAATGAACAAGAAACTGAATAACAACTGTTGTGCCTTTGCCCATATATTACAGCTGCATGATTATTGCACAGACTACAATTTTTTGCGATAAGTCCCACTGCAGTTGTAGTAAATTCATATATCATCTATTTATTACCAAGACTTCTGTAATGTTTTGACACTGTACAAACTTGCATTATAAAATATGTACACAACCAACTAAACTGTTCATAAAATCAATGTATTACTAGCCGAAATTATTCGAACACTAAAATATGAAACACCGTTATCCGGTTTATAACAATAAACGCTGGCAAGATAAAATGTCACCGAACGATCACACTCTCAACAATGCATCATCAACTCGCTTCTAAAATAGATTCTCTCCGATTCCTTCAATAATTTCCATTTCGAAATAGATGAAAGTTTGAAAAACGCAACTGCAGTCTTCGCAACATGCACACTAGCGCCCCCTGGTACACATTTAAGGTCGTGGTGAAGCTAGCACACGCGGGGCGGCATCTAATGCAAACGCCGCTCTCCGCGACACGCGAGGGCATCCTCAGCGAATAAATTAATCGGGGATTATAAAGCCACTCGCGCCAGGTGGATGGGTCGGGGCGAGGAGGGGAGAGGTAAGCAACCACCGAATGAGGATGCAGCAAAACACGCCGATAAGCGAGACGGAGTTGATGACCAGTATGTCTGTCGTACATCATCCATCCAACGACCTCATTGGGCTGCGGCGCGTCTGCGCCGTTTACGTGTATAAAACAGTAAGTTGCTGGCATCGTAGCGCATGATATAGATCTAGTGCTAGCTAACCTCGTCGGGGAAGGAGGGAGGGGGAGCAAACTTAATACTTTGTAACCACCATCAACACATCAGATCAACGTTCAATACGCGATCGTTAGCCTCGCGACGCAACACAATCGTCGTCCCACCGATCGTACGGCGTGAGATCGTAACAACGACGTCTGTGAAACACCTGAGCATCACCCGCGCGACACATCTAACAACGCCACGCATCGCAGAGCGACGCCGTCACGCATTTCGTCGTCCCCGTAACCCGAGCGCCGGTGAGAAAAACGGCGAATCCGCGGCTGGGCGCGAATCTCCGCGCGTGATCTCTGTGCGGGGTCGGCCGTCGGGGTCGGCCGTCTGTGCCTCATGCTTCACAACGAAGTCACATCTCCTGCTTTGGCTTCACGCGAGGATATAGCTGCAAAACGGGGAAAAAACAACAACGCGAACTGTGAGTGTGTGACCGCCGACCAAGTCCTCATGCTGCTATTCCCTCACGCTTGCCAATTTACACGTTTAAATGATAAATAAACATGAAAAACACAAAGTAAACAGCTAGCTGCCTATACGATTAACGGCGTGTGTTAACATGTGACAATTCTTCGTGATTATGTAAAGCGCCACTAGATGGCGTCGAGCGCGGGTGGCCATTTACTTACGCCGATCAGGTTTCGCGGCACGTATCCCTCGCGGTCCTTGTAGCGCGCCCACCACCACTCCTTCTCCAGCTCGTCTCCCTTGCGCAGCACGAACATCATGTCACCGTCCCTGAAGGTCACCTCGTCACTGTTCTGCGCCTTGTAGTCGAACACCGCATAGACTGCCCCGTTGTTCATCACCCCCAACTTCTCCTGAACACCTGCACAGAGAGAGAAAGGGAGGGCGTGTGATGCACCGATTCTTATTGCACCTCTATGTGGCTACATCGACTATAAGCTAATATTATCGAATCTATCCATCCTACCATCCATCCACCCACCGACCCATCCATCCATCCATCCATCCATCCATCCATCCATCCATCCATCCATCCATCCATCCATCCATCCATCCATCCATCCATCCATCCATCCATCCATCCATCCATCCATCCATCCATCCATCCATCCATCCATCCATCCATCCATCCATCCATCCATCCATCC
>NW_014577175.1:472540-477322 GCF_000485595.1 Priapulus caudatus | reverse complement strand
CATCCATCCATCCATCCATCCATCCATCCATCCATCCATCCATCCATCCATCCATCAATACATCCACCCACCCAATCCACCCATCCATCCATCCACCGACCCACTCCATCCATCCATCCATCCATCCGGAAAACACTCATCCACTTACCTACCTACGTGTATGCATATATACTACGTACAGGCAGTCCTACAGGCTACTACTTACCGTACAGGTACTCGGAGCAGCCCGCGTAACCCTCCTCGTCCTCCTCACACTTCTCTGCCGCCGTCTCGTGGTCGCTGTACGTCGTAGCGAAGATGCACGCGCCGTGCACGACGAGAAACTTCACCATCGGCAGGTTGTTACACGAGGCAGCGCAGTGCAGCGGCGTCCTGTATCAATGAATGAATTGCAGTTAACTGAATTTAACGTCCGAGAGATGGCGCTGCGATACTGTTTTACAAGTCGTTACACAACTTGTGGCATCGTATTTTATGTCTCGTTCAGATGATTATGTTTCGTGTTCCCTTCGCTCGTCTGTTCGCTTACCATCCGTCGCTGTCGGCAGAGTTTACGTCGCATCCAAACTCGACGAGGAATTTGACGATGTCGTAGTGTCCGGCACAGATGGCGTTGTGCAGTGCCGTGATGCCCTCATCGTTGGAAGCACTCGGATTGTGAACCTTCCGTGGAACAACGAAGCCTATGATCACACGTTCTTATCGTCCATGCTTACAATTGTGCATTATGATTTCTTATTGTGCGCTTGCTTATGCAATTGCTTTTATGCTTGTTTGTGCACGTGCTGATGTAATCACGTGTGCGCTTGCTTATTCGCTTGATTTCGCTCGCCCGCTTAATGCCGAGTAATGCTCAATTTTCTCATGATGATGAGAAACGTTTAAATTGCTCCATCATTTCACTTGTTAAACCTCATGTTGATACTTCATTGCTAAATGCAAAATTTTCTGATCAGCACCACATTAACACATGAAGTTATGATCCAGAACACATGATCGTTACCTCCTTTGCAGTTTTCATGACCAGGTCCAGTTCCCCTTCTAGTGATGCATCAAGCAGTAGTGCCAGTGGATCAAAGCTCACTCTCCTCTTCATTCCCTTCTCAGTTGATACCTGTGTATAACATCAATACAATGTAACATCGGCGTGCACTGTGTGAGACACTGTGTAAAGGGGCGTAGCCAGCCTTTCCAAGAGGGGGGATTCCTTCCAAGAGGGGGGATTCCAAACCTACTATATACTAATAAAACTTCGTTAAAATTTTCGTTTCATGCTTTTATATACATACTGTATCAGATATGTGCTATTTTGATACAAACCAGGGGGGATTCCGGAATGCCTGGAATCACCCCTGGCTACGCCCCTGGTGTAATTGCAGTGTACTGTATTACAATATTCTAGCTTCTGTTAGTTGCGAGGCACGTAGTTAGGGCACTCGCTTCCTCTGCCCGCAAACATGATTTATTTCATAGGCGCGGATCTACGCAGATTTCAGTAATGATGACGAAATTTATCAAAATAGCTGGAAATATCTGAGCCAAGTGAGGATGTGACTCGACGCCTACGTATTGGCAAACACACTAGCCACCATTTGTTTCCGGCATGCAGCAGCAGCAGCACAAGCCAGCATCCATCGTTAAGCTGAAACTACCCCGGTTCAACGATTTAGTTGCAAGCCTACCTTCTTCTGTCGGTTGTTCATGATTGGTTTCTGCACATCCCTGACAAGCTGTACTGTGCTGCTTGACTGTGGTGACCGGGAAGGGGAGGAGGGAGGGGAAGATAGTGGTGGCGGCTGCTCCAGCGACGAAGAATCCTCCTGTGTGAAACCAAACATTCGACTCTGAGGATCGGTCTACCGATGACGAACCAGAATAGCGATTGTACAAAAGTCGTCAATAAAATTCGTCGACTGTACAATTTGTCAATAAGTTTCGTATATTTATTTGCTCGACTTCTCCCTAAAGACGAACTCATCTCTTTATACTGTTATCACTGTTTATTTTATTATAATTAAAAAATTATTATTATTTTGCGTTCTTCGTTATTATGCGTGACATTCTTTACAAACGAGCCAATCCTTGCCAGAGGGAGGGAAGAAGGCCGGTAGGTAATGTATCTACTAGGCGTGAGTAACAGCATTAGCCATCACGACGTTCTCCTCTCACCTCTTCCTCGTCCTTATCCTGCAGCTCCGTGACGACATTCACTACGTCGTCGTCGCCGGCAACAGCGGGCATCTGCTGCTCCTCCTCCTCTATCCGCGGCGGCGGAGGCGGCGGGGTTGCCGCCGTCGCCAGCATCTCGAGGTTTGTGCTGCCGGGGATGGCCTCGGCGAACGAGTGCCGCTTCTTTACCGACTTGGTGATGTTGGGTATGAAGCTGTCGATCAGCGGGTAGTGCACGCTGGGGGCGCCGGGGTAGCGCGGCGGCGGGTTGTAGCGCGGAGCCTTGTCCGGCGACTGATGCCCCGCGCCGCCGCCGCCGATGCCGCGCAGCTGGAACGCCGACGGAATCTCGATGCGCCGGCTGCGTCCGAACACGGCCTGCTTCGTCTGAGACGGCGGTGGCTCGCCCGCTGTCGCCGCCGGCGGTGGCGGCAACGGGGGCAGGGAGCTCGAGGAGGAGAGGTCCTTGGAGTCCAAACTGGTTGCCTCCGAGACGTCTGGCGAGGCAGGTGGTGCGACGGTTGCCTCGGGTGTCTCCAGCTTTGCCTCAGCGGGGGCGGGGGCGGGGGCGGTGGGAGCGGCCTGGTAGAGCTGCGTCATGTTCTTGCGGTACTGGTCCATCGCCGTGGTGCCCAGCCTCCCCGCGAACCGCCCCGCGTTCACCGCGCGCGGCTGGAACCTCCCCGCGCCCGCGTCGCCGCCCGCCGGCGCCCTCTGCTCGACCACGCCCGCGTCGACCGCTTCCTTCCCCGGCTCCGGACTCGGCGTCGCCGACGTCTTCTCTTCCGGCTTCCTCTCCGTGGCGGACGGAGGAGGAGGAGGAGGAGGCTGCGCGCGTTCCTCCTGCGACAGACTGCTGGTGGACGACAGCGAGCTCACGGAGGTGGGAGGCGACGGCGCGGCCGGTTTCTGCTGCTGCGCCGGTGGCGCCCCCTTCGACACGTTTATCGTGATCGGCTCGCGCTTGACGGGTCGCATGAACGCGGGCGGGTGGAGCCGCACGCCGGGCGGCGACGCGCGCGCGTCCACGGGCGAGCGACGCGCCACCGCCGCGGTGCCGCCCTCTGGCGACGACGGGCTGCTGAGGCCCTCGGCCTGGCCGCGGCCCGGCTGCGTGGCGTGCTGGCGCCGCGTGAGGTACTGCTCCGTCGTCTTCTCCGCCTCCTTCAGCGTCGCCTCCATCGCGGATATCACCGTCGCCTGACCGAGCGTCGGCACGACGACCGGCGACGGCGGCGACCCCGCGTGTCCGTTCGCGGGCAGCGTCGTCGCCTCGTCGGCGGGCGGTGGCGTCTTTGCGTCGCGGCGGTCGGACGCCGTCTGCATGCTGATCAACTTCGGGTGCATGTCGTCAGCGAGGGGCGACATGACCGGCTGCTGCTGCTGCTGCTGCTGCTGCTGCTGCGGTACGTGTTTGAACGGTTCGACGGCGGCGACGTTGGCGCTGAGAGGGCGCGTCCGACCCTTCGCCGCCGCTCCCCTCAGCTGCACCTGCTGCTGCTGCTGCTGCTGCTGCTGCTGCGGGCTGTTGTTGCCATTGTTGTTGTTTCCCTGGCGCTTGCGGCGCAGACGCTGCGTTAGCTCCTCTATGCGCTTGTCTATGACGCCCATCTCGTTCTGCTTCTCGGAGAGCGCGTCGCTCTGCGCGACCAGCTTGCCGTGCTGCTGCTCGTTCAACTTGTTACGGATCTGCAACGACGACGACGACGGAGACGATGACACGATACAAGAACCCGCTAATGATTCGACAGTCATCAATGCTTCATCTACGCGTACTGTATTTACATTAGTAACATTTATTATACATGCTATACGAACTACATAAATGAATACAAACTATATATTATTAATTAATATTTCTTATTGTAATTAAAATATGGATCACAATGAAAATCATAACGGCGAGCGCACACCAAGCGGCGCCACCTACCATGAGTTCGCGACGCAGCTTCTCGAGTTCGACGGCGGCGGGTGAGTGCGTGTTGGCGGTGCTGCTGTAGCCGTTCGTCTTGCCGCGGCGAATCTCCTCCAGCTGTCGCGTGAGCGAGTCGACCTTCGCGACGGCCGTCGTCAGTTCTATCTCCTTCTCGCTGAACAGCACCCGGATGGAGTCCAGCTCTGCTGCTACATGGGGTGGAGAGAGAGAGTGTGAGAGAGAACGAAACGAAGAGAGAGAGAATGTGTGAGAGAACGAAAGAGAGAGAGAGATAGGGCGTGTCAGAGAACGAAAGAGAGAGAGAGTGTGTGTGTGAGAGAACGAAAGAGAGAGAGTGCGTGTGAGAGAACGAAAGAGAGAGAGAGAGAAAGCGCGAGAGAAAGTGCGCGTAAGAGAACAAAAGAAAGAGAGAGAGAGCGCGAGAGAGAGAGTGCGTGAGAGAGAACGAAAGAGAGAGAGAGACAGAGAACGAAAGAGAGAGCGAGAGCGGGAGAGTGCGTGTGAGAGAACGGAAGAGAGAGAGAGAACGAACGAGAGAGAGAGAGTGCGTGTGAAAGAACCAAAGAGAGAGAGAGAGAGTGCGTGTGAGAGAACGAAAGAGATGAGAGAGAAAAGAGAGAAGAGAGAAGAGAGACAGAGAAAGAAGAAACGAAAAGAGACGAAAGAGAGAAAGAGAG
>NW_014577175.1:469538-472136 GCF_000485595.1 Priapulus caudatus | reverse complement strand
TCCGGCATATTAGATGGTTAGAGTTAGGGTTAGGGAGTAGACGTAGGCGAGGTACGGTCCGGCATATTAGATGGTTAGAGTTAGGGTTAGGGAGTAGACGTAGGCGAGGTACGGTCCGGCATATTAGATGGTTAGAGTTAGGGTTAGGGAGTAGACGTAGGCGAGGTACGGTCCGGCATATTAGATAGTTCCGGTAGACCGGACTGTACCCAGGGTACGTGCCGGCAGTACTCTGGGGGACATAGACCCTCTCAGCACTAGTGATGCCCACACACCCACCTGCTGCTTGAGAAACTTCAGCCGCTGTTCCTTGGCAACCAGCATCTGCTGCTGCGTCTCTATCTGCTGCTGCTGCCTGGTGGCCATCTCCTGAAGCTCAGCCAAGGTCAGGTCCACACCCCCTCCCGACAACTGCAAGTAGAAGAGAATGCGCATTGTCAATACATCGTCGGCATGGCAACAGTCATGTGTAGGTGCCGATTTTACATGTAGCAGTTCACAACACATTTTTTCCGATTTTTATGACGGTGCAAAAAAGTGACGTATTATATATATTACATTTAATAAGCGAGTGATATAAAAGAAGTTTTATATTTACAGTCTTGACAATGTCCATGCTATAATCATAAACAATGTTTTTTTCTTACTATGATACGAACACGTTTTTGTGTATGCTCGTCCATGTATATACGTCAAGAGTACATAATAACACTGTGTTATTATATCTACTCTTGATATACGTCAAGAGTAGATAATAGGAGATCCTATTATCTACTCTTGATATATGTAGATAGATATAGGGAGAGGTAATAAAATAACACGAAGGGAGATGAGCACGGTTGAATTTAACATCGACATTACAGCTAGCCAAAGCTCGTACCCACAAACCTCCTCACACTCACACAGATCACACATCAGTTGCAGAGATGATTACACTAAATGTGCGGATTTATTGAGCGCGTATAATTTGTAGCTGGTTTATACTAGTCTGTGTATAAAGCTGTTAACACACACCACCGACATCATCAGACTGACATTACACTGCATTGAGGTAGGTTAGGAAATTAGGTCAAGGAAAAGACGATACACCAAACTAATAGGAAATTCCAGTGTTGTGAAATAAATATGTGCGTTCAGGTGAAACCTTCCTAATTTAAAGTTGAAGGAAAACGGGAATCGTGAAAAATCTCAAGGCAGAATGATCCACAATAAATTGACAGTGTCTCTCTCTACGTGATGCAATATTTCCTTGAAACTTTGCTTAAAAATCTCGAATAGAAAAAAATGGCCGTGGGGTTTACTCGCGTCATGCTGCCTCTAGGAGTACTGACTCGTTGTGAAATGTAACCGAATTTAAAATCGTCACTACACCCTCTTACACCGGCAGATACGCATGACGGATAACCTAGTAAAATCATTTGAGCGTAAAATCATGTAAATGCGGCGAAAATACGCATCTAAGCTATCCGAATGTTGGAATGTGCCAAAGCGCCAGCGTTCACAGTTCGTTTAATTTACACGATCGACCCACACGATTGCTTTGCGCGCGTTTTTTTCTATGTGCCGGACATGCATCTATGTGCTGCATCAGTCCAAGGATAACGTGTTACGTGTAGTGCACGTACACACACGCACATTTACGCTCGTGTTCATTCTAATGGCCCCTGCCTTAGCAGTTAGCACGCACTGAGCACGCACGCGGCGATCAGTTGCGCGTGAGGGTATGAAAGCGAAGGCTATATACGCGACCGGACTCTTATTGTATGGCTACTCCACTACCGGTGTTCAGACACGGTCCGGTGTGGAGTCATTCTGTAGAGTCTGCGTGTCATGGCTCTCGGTTTTTTATTCAACCGTCCTGCTAGCATTCATCCGTCCCCGGGGGTTGATTGTTAAAGCGAGTGCTAGCTTCCACCTCATACTACAGCCATACATAGCATCCAGCCTTGCAAGCGTACACACAACCGTGGAAATCACATACTGGTTAGTCCCTCTGTACTACAGTCTACATTACTATGTGCAGAAGTCATTAGGCGCGTGGGCTTTCAGCTGCGGCCATTTATATACACGCACTTCCACTTGCCACGAAAAGTACATAAACTCGAGTAAAGCGAGGGTGCATGCGCTGCAGACGTGTACGTGGAGGTGGATATACAGCAGAGGGCAGTGGCCTGCCAATGCTGTGAGGACTACAGGTATAACAACACAATCATGGTCAGTAAATAACTAGGCAGGTCAATCGAACGGGGACTATAACAATGTAGCATATTTGCAGCAGTTACCTAGGCAACATCGCCGCCAAATTGACTCTGCATGCTATCATACGCAACCGCTAAACTCCCGTTATAGAGAATATCTACAATAAACATAGAGTAATCTATATACAGTGTACATATATATTCTTTTCTGGTGGTCGACCTGACGCGCAGAGCTCGCAGCTTCTTCAGCTTCAGCTCCTGCGCCTCCACCTTCTCCCTCAGCTTGCGCAGTCGCTCGTTCTCGCTCGCGATTCTGCTGATGCTTCATCTCCTGCAACACACGACACGCACGTCAGCACATAGTACAGTGGCGCCCCACCGCAGACAGTACGGTGGCCAC
>NW_014577175.1:459016-467079 GCF_000485595.1 Priapulus caudatus | reverse complement strand
CTGTAATATACTATATATATATATATTATATTATAGTAGTGTCGCGTTCGAACTGTGTGAGCATTGCGCTACTTTCACCTTCAACAACATTGGCTCGCCCGAACAGTACACAAAATAACGCAACATAAAACATTAGCCAAGTATACTCGACCGTAAATATCACACGATGGTTCATTCGGCAAAACGCATTATTGCGCAGTTTACGAGAGCAAGAAGCAAACACTGTAGCGGCTGCCACTAAGCATCACCATGACAACGACGACGCGTGTAAAATGCGCAGACGACTGCACGCGCATTCCGCAAAACATCGAACGACTCCATCATCACGTGCATCTCGAATACATCGATCATTATATTCACGTCTCACGAGCGGCACAACTAGTATTTATTATAGGTTGTTGGGGCACGAGAGGGATAATATCAAGATAATATATATAATATCAAGAGCTAATAATACCTCTTATTAGCTCTAAGGTATTATTAGCTCTTGATATATATATATATATATATTTTAAAGAAATAATATATATTGTATCAAGAGCTAATAATACCTTAGAGCTAATAAGAGGTATTATTAGCTCTTGATTGTATATATATATATATGCTTCGCATTTCACACATCCTATGCGTCGCGAGTTGTAAAGGTTAGGATAAGGTTGGTGTTCGTAGCGGCTATAGTTAGTACACGTAATTGTCAACAATGTCCAACCACCTGGTTCCCCCTCTGCCTTCACCCCCCCCCCCCCCGACACACACCATCATCACAACGACAATGCACACAGCCGATAAGTCCCGCAACGGCAGCCGAGAGTTCGTATGTGCGTGCGTGCGTGGTGCGTGCGTGCGTGCGTGCGTGTTTCCCAGGGAAAGCGAGACGCGGTGCCACGCGCGCGCGCGCAGCGACAACAAAAGGCGTATACGCGATGATTCGGGTCAGTAATTACGACCACACCCCCACCGCTCACACGCCTCCCTCCCGCAGCCGTGTCACGCTACAGCCAACAATAGATGTCACAGGTGTGTAGCGGGGTACGCATGAGTCCCCTCCTGCCACAGCCTACACGGCTGGGAGCGCGCGTTGCTAACCCTCGCTACCACACGACACCTGGACACACCGATAACTGACCGCATTGGACATTCGAATCTAAGTCAGAAATACATAATATCAAGAGCCCATTAACCCTTAAGGATTAATGGGCTCTTGATAATATATATACATAGCGGATTTGTATTTAAAATAAATAACCAACAACTGTCTACAATATCAGATTTACAAAAAAATATTAGCAAAAATAAAAATTGGGTGTTTAATATATCAGCTTTCTTTAAAAAACAAAACAAAAAAATAAGGTGTTCGAAATAAGTATAGAACGTTATTCTAGCTATCCCTATTGTCTAACACAAGTTATTTCCAGCTATCCCTATTGTCTAACTTCTCGGATTACATCGTACATCAGAATTTATACTATTAATATAAAGAAGCACACAGTGATATGCGTTGTATGTGTTATGTCTTCATGCATGTAACCTGGTAATTCTATATCATTTCACTACTTAACAGCTCGCGTACATTGTCAGTACACGGCGGATCGCTACACCTCCGCACACATACGTGGATAATTCGATTTTAATTACGATACAGTATTAGGTATCAATTTATTCTCTGATAGCTCCAAGTGCCCGTGAGTGTTGGTGAGCGGTTGCTGCCTGCGCTGACTGCTGCTGTTATACTAATGCTAATCTTACTGCTGCTGCTGTCGACGTCTTCGTAGTCATCATCGCTGTCGCCGCGCCGTCGTCGTTGTTGTTATGCTGCGTGCTGCCGCGGCCGACATCTGAGAGACAGATCGCATGGACCAACCATGCAGCGCGCACACACACACATCCCCCCCCCCCGCAAGCTCTGTCACGGCGCACGTGCGCGAAGACTACAGCGCAATTTCACTGAAACTAAAATTCAAGTCTCCCGCCACTCTCTATCGCATTGTAGGCAAGGCAATATCAAGCGCAGAGTATATATATAATATATTATATATATATATATATATAGGTTGAAAGCTGAATGATTGTGGGAGTAGGCATAGCGTCCGCTGTCATGCTAATCGCGTACAAACTCCGGTAACTGCATCCGTGTGTTGCGGTGTGAGCGTCGCTGTGTGTGTGTGTTGTGTGGTGTGTGTTGTGTGTGTGTGCGTGCGTGGGTGTGTGGTGTGTTGTGCGTTGTGTGTGTGTGGGAGAACCTGCTGTCTGCATGCGTGCATACATATAGCAGGCAGGTGCTACACAGCTCGGCAACTCGCTGATCGTTACGCGCCGTTACAATAACAACGTCATATTCATGAACGCCTGTTGAACAGTACGGTGCCCCCTCCAGAGACAGTACGGTGCCCCCCCTCCCGCAGACAGTACGGTGCCCCCCCCCGCAGACAGTACGGGGGCGCCGCCACCGCACAGTACGGTGGCGCCCCACAACAGGCTGTATGGTGGCGCCCCCCCAGCAGACAGTACGATGGCGCCCCACCACAGACAGTACGGTGGCGCCCCCACTGCAGACTAAATAGTGACATGACAAGCGAAACGGAAACAATATATTACGTTATATCAAACCAATTGTTCACCATTGTGCTACGTCGAAATTCCGAGTGAAGTTTGAAATCGTTTAGCACCTACGAATAAACTGTACATTGTGTATGCACTGAAACTGCCTGCTTCCTACTTCAGTCCTGCCGTCTATGAATGCCACCTATTGGTGAATTCTACTTCTACCAGGATACACGACACTGACTAGTATCGCCACCTGGTGACACTACAGCCAAGCAGCTCTATCCAAACTAAGCAGTATGCTAAACTTGACAATAAATAGGCGATGAAAGAAAGATGATGTCAGTTACTGGTGCTGAGAGGGTCTATGTCCCCCAGGGTACTGCCGGAACATATCCTAGGTACGGTCCGGTATACCAGAACGTACCCTGGTACTATCTAATATGCCGGACCGTACCTCGCCTACTCCACTAACGAGTCTAGGGAGTTGCCTACGCCTACTCCCTAACCATATCAAATAGCTACCAGGGTACGTTCCGGTATACCGGACCGTAACCAAGGTACGTTCCGGCAGTACCCTGGGGGACATAGACCCTATGAGCGTTACTGGTGACCAAGAATCGTGAGCAAATATGTCACCGTGCTGCACATTGTTGTCGGTTAACCTTAATTCCTACTAAGCTTGCCAAGGTCAAAACTGTGCACAAGGTCAAAAGTTTTAAACTGTAAAGAATTTGCGCTTTGAAACAGGCAGGCTGAACATGTTAGCGCTACTCGTGTGTTGCCCTTCACCCTCCAGTCTCTGCATGGTGAAGTTAATGGCTCCACGAGTAGAGAGCTAGCTTAATGCATGTACACAACACACATGCCCTAGTAAAATAAGCATACACGATATAGATTTGCCACGCCAAGTGTGCGGCTTTTTTTCTTTTGTTAGAAGTAATGGTGTCCTATTCTCAGAAAACAGAGCTGTTTGCCGCAGGCACCTGTCTCAGTCGATGCAAACACAGCGCGAGCAACCAATTGATTTCAAAATGTGAAAACGGAAACTCTGCCCGCCTTAAAACACTGTCATCGTTCTACTAGCGTGATAACGACCGGGTCACTGACCACACGCTGTGCCTTAATCATCACTAGTGATGCTCATAGGGTCATCGGTATACAGGAACATACCCTGGTAACTATCTGATATGGTTAGAGTTAGGGTTAGGGAGTAGACGTAGGCGAGGTACGGTCCGGCATATTAGATGGTTAGAGTTAGGGTTAGGGAGTAGACGTAGGCGAGGTACGGTCCGGCATATTAGATGGTTAGAGTTAGGGTTAGGGAGTAGACGTAGGAGTACCTGGGTACGTTCGGTATACCGGACCGTACCCAGGGTACGTGCCGGTAGTACTCTGGCGGGACATAGACCCTCTCAGCACTAGTGATGCCAGCACACCCACCTGCTGCTTGAGAAACTTCAGCCGCTGTTCCTTGGCAACCAGCATCTCTGCTGCGTCTCTATCTGCTGCTGCTGCTGGTGGCCATCTCCTGAAGCTCAGCCAAGGTCAGGTCCACACCCCCTCCCGACAACTGCAAGTAGAAGAGATGC
Organism: Priapulus caudatus; assembly: GCF_000485595.1. Classification (NCBI taxonomy): domain Eukaryota; kingdom Metazoa; phylum Priapulida; class Priapulimorpha; order Priapulimorphida; family Priapulidae; genus Priapulus; species Priapulus caudatus. Next base: position 462,946 of record NW_014577175.1, on the reverse strand, counting down.
GCTTTGTCAATAACATCGTCGCATGGCAACAGGTCATTGTGTAGGTGCCGATTTTACATGAGCAGTTCACAACCACATTTTTCCGATTTTTAGTGAGTGCAAAAAGTGACGTATATAATATATTACATTTAATAAGCGAGTGATATAAAAGAAGTTTTATATTTACAGTCTTGACCAATGTCCATGCTATAATCATAAACAATGTTTTTTTTTTTACTATGATACGAACACGTTTTTGTGTATGCTCGTCCATGTATATACGTCAAGAGTACATAATAGGAGATCCTATTATCTAGTAATCTACTCTTGATATACGTAGAGGTAATAAAATAACACGAAGGGAAGATGAGCACGGTTGATATTAACATCGACATTACAGCTAGCCAAGCTCGTACCCACAAACCTCCTCACACTCATACAGATCACACATCAGTTGCAGAGATGATTACACTAAATGTGCGGATTTATTGAGCGCGTATAATTGTAGCTGGTTTATACTAGTCTGTGTATAAAGCTGTTAACACACACCACCCGACATCATCAGACTGACATTACACTGCATTGAGGTAGGTTAGGAAATTAGGTCAAGGAAAAGACATACAACCAAACTAATAGGAAATTCCAGTGTTGTGAAATAAAATATGTGCGTTCGAGTGTAAACCTTCCTAATTTAAAGTTGAAGGAAAACGGGAATCGTGAAAATCTCAAGGCAGAATGATCCACAATAAATTGACAGTGACTCTACGTGATGCAAATATTTCCTTGAAACTTTGCTTAAAAATCTCGAATAGAAAAAATGGCCGTGGGGTTTACTCGCGTCATGCTGCCTCTAGGAGTACTGACTCGTTGTGAAATGTAACCGAATTTAAAATCGTCACTACACCTCTTACACCGGCAGATACGCATGACGGATAACCTAGTAAATATCATTTGAGCGTAAAATCATGTAAATGCGGCGAAAATACGCATCTAAGCTATCGAAGTTGGAATGTGCCAAAGCGCCAGCGTTCACAGTTCGTTTAATTTACACGATCGACCCACACGATTGCTTTGCGCGCTTTTTTTTTCTATGTGCCGGACATGCATCTATGTGCTGCATCAGTCCAAGGATAACGTGTTACGTTGTAGGCACGTACACACACGCACATTTACGCTTCGTGTTCATTCTAATGGCCCCTGCCTTAGCACGCACTGAAGCACGCACGCGGCGATCAGTGTGCGCGTGAGGGTATGAAACGAAGGCTATATACGCGACCGGACTCTTATTGTATGGCTACTCCACTACCGGTTTTCAGACACGGTCCGGCGTGGAGTCATTCTGTAGAGTCTGCGTGTCATGGCTCTCGGTTTTTATTCAACGTCCTGCTAGCATTCATCCGTCCCGGGGGTTGATTGTTAAAGCGAGTGCTAGCTTCCACCCCATACTACAGCCATACATAGCATCCAGCCTTGCAAGCGTACACACAACCGTGGAAATCACATACTGGTTAGTCCCTCTGTACTACAGTCTACATTACTATGTGCAGAAGTCATTAGGCGCGTGGGCTTCAGCTGCGGCATTTATATACACGCACTTCCACTTGCCACGAAAAGTACATAAACTCGAAAATTGCGAGGGTGCATGCGCTGCAGACGTGTACGTGGAGGTGGATATAACAGCAGAGGGCAGTGGCCTGCCAATGCTGTGAGGACTACAGGTATAACAACACATCATGGTCAGTAAATAACTAGACAGGTCAATCGAACGGGGACTATAACAATGTAGCATATTGCAGCAGTTACCTAGGCAACATCGCCGCAAATTGACTCTGCATGCTATCATACCAACCGCTAACTCCGTTATAGAGAATATCTACAATAAACATAGAGTAATCTATATACAGTGTACATTATATATAAATATATATATATATATATAGTAGTGTCGCGTTCGAACTGTTGTTGAGTCTCGCCCGAACAGTACACAAAATAACAGCAACATAAAAACATTAGCCAAGTATACTCGCCCGTAAATATCACACGATGTGTTCATTCGGCAAAAACGCATTATTGCGCAGTTTACGAGAGCAAGAAGGCAAACACTGTAGCGGCTGCCACTAAGCATCACCATGACAACGACGACGCGTGTAAAATGCGCAGACGACTGCACGCGCATCCCGCAAAACATCGAACGAACTCCATCACGTGCATCTACGAAATACATCGATCATTATATTCACGTCTCACGAGCGGCACAACTAGTATTTATTTGGTTGCACGTATTTATTTATAGGTTGCACTATTTTTAGGGGCACGAGAGGGATAATATATATAATATCAAGAGCTAATAATACCTCTTATTAGCTCTAAGGTATTATTAGCTCTTGATAATATATATATATATATATTTAAAGAAATAAAAAATATATAGTATATATATATATATATATTGTATATATATATATATATGCTTCGCATTTCACACATCCCTATGCCGTCGGAGTTGTAAAGGTTAGGGATAAGGTTGGTGTTCGTAGCGGCTATAGTTAGTACACGTAATTGTCAACCAATGTCCAACCACCTGGTTCCCCCTCATTGCCCTCACCCCGACACACACCATCATCACAACGACAATGCACACAGCCGATAAGTCCCCGTAACGGCAGCCGAGAGTTCGTATGTGCGTGCGTGCGTGCGTGCGTGCGTGCGTGCGTGCGTGTTTCCCAGATCTCAGGGAAAGCGAGACGCGGTGCCCACGCGCGCGCGCGCAGCGACAACAAAAGGCGTATACGCGATGATATCGGGTCAGTAATTACGACCCACCACCCCCACCGCTCCACCACGCCTCCCTCCCGCAGCCAGTGTCACGCTACAGCCAACAATAGATGTCACAGGTGTGTAGCGGGGTACGCATGGAGTCCCCCTCCTGCCACAGCCTACACGGCGTGGGAGCAGCGCGTTGCTAACCACCGCCTACCACACGACACCTGGACACACCGATAACTGACCGCATTGGACATTCGAATCTAAGTCAGAAATACATAATATCAAGAGCAGATAAAGAAGGTCTTCTTTATAAGAATATAAAGAAGGCCTTCTTTATACGCTCTTGATAATATACATAGCGGATTTGTATTTAAAATAAATAACCAACAACAGTTACTGTCTACAATATCAGATTTACAAAAAAATATTAGCAAAAATAAAAATTGGGTGTTAGAACTTAGATATAGAATATATCAGCATTCTTAAAAACAAACACAAAAATAAGGTGTTCGAAATAAGTATAGAACGTTATTCCTAGCTATCCCCTATTGTCTAACACAAGTTTTTTTCCAGCTATCCCCCTATTGTCTAACTTCTCGGCATTACATCGTACATCAGAATTTATACTAATAATAAAGAATGCACACAGTGATATGCGTTGTATGTGTTATGTCTTCATGCATGTAACCTGGTAATTCTATATCATTCACTACTCAACAGCTCGCGTACATTGTCAGTACACGGCGGATCGCTACACCTCCGCACACATACGTGGATAATTCGATTTTAATTACGATTACAGTATTAGGTATCAATTTATTCTCTGATATGCTCCAAGTGCCCGTGAGTGTTGGTGAGCGGTTGCTGCTGCTGCTGCTGCTGCTGTTACTACTACTGCTACATCTACTGCTGCTGCTGTCGACGTCTTCGTAGTCATCATCGCTGTCGCCGCCGCCGTCGTCGTCGTTGTTGTTATGGCTGCTGCTGCCGCGGCCGACATCTGAGAGACAGGATCGCATGGGACCACCATGCAGCGCGCACACACACACATCCCCCCCGCCCCCGCAAGCTCTGTCACGGCGCACGTGCGCGAAGACCCTACAGCGCAATTTCACTGAAACTAAAATTCAAGGTCTCCCGCACTCTCTATCGCATTGTAGCAAGGCAATATTCAAGCGCAGGTGT
>NW_014577175.1:446449-458720 GCF_000485595.1 Priapulus caudatus | reverse complement strand
GTATAAATATATATATATATATAATATATATATATATATATTATATATATATATATATATATATATATAGCGTTAAGAAGCTGAATGATTGTGGGAGTAGGCATAGCGTCCGCTGTCATGCTAATCGCGTACAAACTCCGTAAACTGCATCCGCGGTGTGTTGCTGGGTGTGAGCGTCGCTGTGTGTGTGTTGTGTGTGTGTGTGTGTCGTGTGTGCAACCCATGTGTGTCGCGTGCGCGCTGCCGCGCCGCGCCGTGTGTGGTGTGGTGTGGCCTGTTGTTGTGTGTCTAGATCCTCCTTGTGATCCTATGGAGTCTGATAGAGCTGGCATATTCAGCACACACACACTCATGACATGCATTGAGTTTGCGCATGCGCTATACACACTACACGTATCCAGATTGGTACTGCGGGTATACGCAGCTAGGGCCTTACATACCAGGTCATTCCTCCATATCTCTTAAGTGATGTCTACTGAGGAATGTTATCATCATACATCTATGCTAGTATAACGTCCTCTCATTTTTAAAGCATAATCTTTGGCGTGAAGAGTCATTGTTCTTCTCGAAGATTTACTTCGCATGACTGAAGCCTGGCCTGGCGTGCTCACCTATGTCGTTGTTTTTACGGCTACAGTTATGAGCACATGGTGTACTCAGCATATCGCGGTTATAACAAACAGTTTTCCGAATAACTCTCCGCTTGCTCTGATCGTTACCCGCCGTTACAATATAAGCAAGAAGAACGTCATTGTAGATATGTGGTATGACGCGTCTAGGTTTGAGAGGAAGAAAATCTTCACGCTGCGCTTAAGAGAAGATCTCACCTCACGTAGCTTGGGGGTCTTATTAAGGAATTATCTTGAAATCGCACGAGTATGAGAAGCGCAAGCGGCGATAGGTGAGGGCTGAGCGGAGTATCGTTGCTAGATAGTGAGTGGGTCGAAGAGAATGTGTGTGTGTGGACTGCGAGGGGCATAAAGTAGGCTGTTGTGCTACCCACAACGAAGCTCAGGCGCTCTACTGATATGTAATGAAACAACAAGTCTACTTGATAAAAATTATTAGGTCAAATCTTGATGCTAGATACCTCCTAACCATTATTAAATTTATGTGAGTTCGATTCGGCTCGCAAAACATTACTCTTTCTGGTGAGATATGGCGCTATGCGCATAACCACACAAAACGTAGCCAGATTGTGTACTGTGGTCTCTGTTTGTGATAGCTGTCTGAGCTATGTTGTGTGGCCTGTTGTACATATTCGCATGTCTCGTTCCTCCTATTCTCTTAAGTAATGCTCTACTGGATAGAATGTTATCATATAAATCTATGCTAGGTTACACTCCTCTCCTCATTTTAACATGCATAATCTTTGCAAAAATATTTTCTTTCTCGGTTGCTGTGTGTCGATTAGTTGCGTCGTGCTGCGCGCGGTGATTGTTGCTGCGCGGCGCACCGCTTTAGGCGTTCCAGTAACGTTCTTTAAGAAAACTTAATAATATAATAGCTTCTGAAGCAGATGTGTATGCAGGTGGGAGTGAGATGAGCGAGAAGGTACCGTGTATATATTTAGGTGAGCTATAACAAGTATTTAGGATGACACTCGCATCAGTGGTAGCAGGTACAACCTCGCCATTCCAAACCAAGCTTCTCCTGGAAATAAGCATCGACAGAGAATGTATATGTAAAGATTACCTGACAACATGATTTAATATTGCCTACTCACTACACGCACTCTACAACTTTTATGTCATGTTGTTAAAATTCTAAGTGACAGACTTCATGCTCTAATGACTCGCCATCTAGAGACACTTGTACCACTTGCCAAACTCTTATGATCGTGCGACAACGATGAAGCATGTTCTATACATAGGCACCCGTAAGCTGATAAACATGCCACAAGGCTCCGAGTCCGAGCTCCCCAGGAGTAAAACGATGTATATTAGAAGTAAAAATGATCGTCAACCTCAATCACTCATGGATACGCCCACTTGACGGGAAGTCACAGCTACACGACAAAGACCAATTTTTTACTTTTAATGCTTTCTATAAACGTCCACGACGCATCTTAACTTGCGTGCATAATGCCAAAGAGTGCACTCTAAGTGCCCGCATTTCACGATAAAAAATTTGCCAAAAAGCGCCTTTTTTTAGAGCAGACCAAATAGTGAACTGTTGAATGCCTCCTCTTACTCTCTCTCTATTATATATATATATTTCGTTCCTCTCTATATAATATATAATATATATATATAATATTTGTTTTCTCTCTCTCTCTCTCTCTCTCTCTCTTTCTCTCTCTCCTTCACTCTCTCTCTCTCTCTCTCTCGCTCTCGCTCTCTTCTTCTCTCTCTCTCTCCTCTCTCTCTCTCTTCTCTTTTCGCCAGTCCCTGTACCCAGCCACTCGCTGCGCTATGTTTGTCTCTCATCTCTCCTTTCTGTATATCCATCGCTAACTACTTTATGATCCTTTCTCGTTAGTGGACATTACAATCCTCTCCCTTAATCATCTCCTCTTAGCAAGCGCCAGCTCTCTACTTTCTGTCGTCCTCGGCTCTCGCGATGTTATATTTATGTTTATTAATCGGGATATAGGTAAGCGATGGTGAGCAGTTCTACGAATGCATTTGCGCAGTACGTCACTATTGATTCTCGACTGTTCCACGTGCATCTTCGATCCATGAAACTCCTCGTTGGGTCTTCTCTGTCGTCCTTTCTGATGAGTGGGAGCGAACGTACGCGCCCAGAGTTACGTTCATACCTCGACGACAATTCCACCGTCAATGTCCGTACGCCCCAACTTACGTCATCTTGTACCTGGCCTGCCCTTCCGCTCTAGCTTTCACTCATCGGTTGGAACTACGTTCACCGCCTTCCGTGCTCTCTCCCCCCCTCTTACCTAAGGTACGATGTTACACGTACCCATAAGTAGTAAGTGGTAATAGCTAGTTAGTAGTTAGTCAGAGTAGTAGTTAGTAGTAGTAGTAGGAGATAGTCAGTTTAGTTCATTACTTACGTAGTAGTAGGCTGGCTCTCCTCTTTCCCTCTTCCAGTCCCGCACAATCTATACGGCCATGCTCACCGCTCCATCCTCCTCTGTCTCTTTTCTCTTCTTCACTTGACATCGTCGTGACTCTGTCTAGGCATATCCGCTAACACTGCGCATCTCTCTCGGCGTCTCATCGCTCTGTATTCGTTCTACGTATTGGTACTAGTCTCTCACTCGTCCACTGTGCAGTCACTCTCATGTACGGACCTACATTGCGAGCACTATCTCACATACGATCAATCCGCTCCCATGCTAAGCCAGTAGTCATCTCTGTGTAAGTGTCATCACCCCCATACGACCTTGTCTGAGTTACGTTTTTTCTTGCCCCGATCTTCCCTCTCTTTCTCGTGGGCCCTTCCGGCGCAACCGTGCCATGTTTCTGCTCTCTCACACCGTACTGACACGAGATGTGCTGACATTCGTCTCGCTATAATCCATCGGTTCCGCTTCTTCTCCGCTTATATATCTTCTCATGTTAGTCCAGAAGGTATGTCACTGTTGTTCGTCGTCGTCGTCGTCGTCGTCGTTCGTCGTCGTCTTCGTCGTCGTCGTCGTCGTCGTCGTCGTCCTTCGTCGTTGTTTTTGTTATTAAACAATGTACTGATAACAGTATGATCTCTATGTCACCCAGAGCCTAACCTACGCGAACTCTTAGCTTACCTATACTGATAGTAATAATCACTTCTACACATCTGGCACTATACTTCACCTATTATTACTCGTATAAATACTCTCACTCCTATCTCACTCTAACGCATAACGGGTAAACTCTATCACATTATTCTCAAGTGCGAAACAAAGATCGAGGTTACAAGAGAGGAGAATCCACGCGATCTAAGAGCACGCCAATTGTTGATGCCTAACAACCCATACCGTATCACGATTTCCTAATACCAGATTCCTGACCCTCGGAATGACGGCGACCATCTTGTTACTGCCGGTCCAGATAATGACAAGAACGGCGAAAGCCGACAGGACAAGCTAAAATTCTCAATTAAAACTCAATTAAAATTAAAAAAAGTTCTCCTTCTGTCATCAGAGCATGAAGATTCACGATTTACTTTCTACTCCTGCTGTTACATAATTATTTATACGGATTTCATTTGCTAGACTGTTTATTCTAAAAGTTTAAAAGAAACGAGAATTCCAGATTTTAAGAATTCTCGAGTTTCATTACCTTCTGGCGGCTTTCGTCTAAGCAAACGCAACGGTCTGTGATTGTAAGAGGCAACGTTGATCAACAACATCAGTATACTTAGTTAGAGCAATGATAAAGCTCGCAACTTGTGAAACTTGTGGTGCTAGGTTGCTGAAGCTATACCCCGCGCAGTAATCTTCTATGTTCTTGCTAACTTTGACAAGTGTATGGCATCAGCGTGATGTAGCCCTGCTATTTAGTGTCTGGCCAGGATATATATTGCTTCTTAAGATACGTCGACAAAAATTACACTGCACTTTCCCCTGAGACTGCTGGCTAATATACGCCCACCATTGTACGATGGTGTAACTAGCCTCGCATTATCTCTAGTGCAGTACGCGCGTAGGTGCGCCAACTACAGAACCGAGTAGAAGTTGGTAATTGACATTTGCAAGAGCACTTGAACAAACGAGAGAAAGACAAGAGAGTAACACGAAAGAATGATTACTCAGCAGAGCGGACGTAAGTACAGAGCAAGTAAGGATATCTCTCGAGTGCAGCACTGAAAACAAGGTGAGCAATGCGCAGGTCGCGTATGACGTTTGGCAGCTGTATTGAAGACCGCCCGGCGATATCACGCCACTTACAACTTTCTCGACGAACGTCACAAACGTAGAGTAGGGACAGGTTTCTCACGGAACTGCTGAAGCATCGGGCGCTGGCCTCTCACCATGCCTATTCCAATTACGTCGCTCGATAGGCGCATAACAACCACGCCCGCGCCTCTTTCTGTAACGTCGCAATCTCCCACTGTTCTGTCGCCACCGTATATCTCCACTATAGCCACTCTCCACTTGGACTTACTGAGATACAATTTATCAGAACTGAAACATCGGCTCAGAGTATGACGCTCATAAGCGCGAACAAGGGGCTTAATATATTGTCGTTCGCTTTTCAGGGCGGGGTGGTTGAGATATCTGAGAAATGCTCTTGCGTTGTGACACTCAAGTGCACGCGTCAATGACCCATAAGCTAGTCTGCATCCACACATACATATATTTCGTGGTCATATTAGTAGGGCAACTCAAGTATTGCTGCATCAAACTTAACATGTGTACCACTGTCGAGGGGGTAGGCTACTATTTATATACGTGTGAGTCGCACCAGTATTATACTGGATATTTGCACCGTCCGTATGTCTTACTTTATCATAGATGCCATGCGAGCAGAATGAGCAGTTGGCTGCGTATAAAAAATGAAAATTTTAGTATCCGCTAGGGCGGTAGTCGTTTGAATTGTAAGAGGATAAGGTGACTAGCTAGACAAGGAAGTGGGAAGAAGAATTTAACCCTTTTCGTAAGAAAACAGACTAGTATGTCCGCCACACGTGAAATAAAGTGTTATAAAAAAACCGTGTGAAGAAGAGGCTCGCGTTGTGACGCACGCACGCTTTCGATAAATATTTAAGAAGTTTAAGAATGTTTGTATCCCGTCGACTAGATAATTTATCTACCTTAGCAGATCTGGCGCGCTAGTATTATCTTGCCACTCGTTCGTGTTGCACGTGAACGGTTTTGCTTGTTTATTTCACCTTGCTGAGTTGAGTTAGAAGGACAATTCAGATGTTAAAATATACTCGTATGCTTGAGATATTTTTAAACAACCGTTAAGAGTGCGCAGATTATTGCTATTTCTTCGACTATTAGGTTGGTCGTATTAGTCTACTCGCGAGCTTCTATATTGCAATTACAATTGTATTGCTATAGTTGACTCTATATCCAGAACCATTGTCGACAAAACATCATTACCGCTATGTTAGAATATTATTAGAAACGCCATCTTTCGATCGATGCGCGGATATCTAATTCGACAGTATCACGAGTGCACGCTGGACCACAGTTGTGGGTTGTCGTCTGGGCGACGCCGAGAGTTGGCTTGTTCATCCCTTTCTCTCTTCTCCGTGTCCTCTCTTGCAGTGCTTTCTTCTCTCTCTCCGTGCTGCTACTCTCATCTGCTCGCCTCTCTCTCTCTTCACTCTTCTCTCGCTCTCTCTCTGCTCTTCTTATCGTATCATCTCTCTTCTCTATCATATCCTAATCACTCTCTCCCATTACTCATTTAATTCGGTCTCTCTCTCTCGCCCCCTCTCTCTCTACTTTCGCCCTCTCTCTACTTTCCTCTGTGTCTCCCTCTTCTTCTCCTCTGATCATACATCATTATATAGGGAAGCTTTCGCCCTTCAGCCTCTGCATGGGCATACCCGGCTCCCACTCAATCACAGACCCTAGCTCTTGTTGATCTGGCCCACTCTGGCTCCGGCCCGATCTAGTTTTTCCTGGTTCGTATTATCATGCTACCGATGTTATAGGCTAATTGTCATTTGTCGAGGGCTAATGACCACATCTTCCAAAACGCCTCATTACCCCCCATTCTCTATTAGGAAACGCAATCTATCACAATAAGGACATCGATAGTGACTTACACTAATAGTCACAACGTTGTTGTCTAGTGTCTCTCGTTGCTACTCTGTCCTCAGCTATGCTGCCTTCTCGCGGCTTGACTACGTCACAGTAGTATCGGGATATACTATCGGTTACGAAATGTTCCCCCCCCCCCGCAAACTACACGTGTTCTACAAGTGCTGCGTGACACTTGTGAAATCCATCTGTACCTGAGCTGGTGCGTGTGTCATGCGTCTGTGTCCTATTGTTGCTCATGTGCCATGCACCTGTAACTGCGTCACGTGTTCTGTGTCCGTGTCACGTACCCCCGCCGGTGTCGCGTTGTGTCACATACAGATCATGCACTTCGCTGTAGCCGTGTCGTATGTATCGGTGGCTCTGTCAGGGTCACTTACAAAACGAAATAAATTCACACTAACCATGCTCAAGTTCAAATAACATTTCTCTGTTTTTTTTACGAGCCCCACCCACCTTTTACGACCGTGCGGTTTCCGCCTGTGTTTTTCCGCCAACAGGGTGCCACCTACGTTTACCACTCTGGTGGGTTTTCTTTCCACCTGAATTTGCGACCTCATATAGTGACAAAATGACACTAACTTTACACTTTAGTCTCCAGGTCGACCGACCACATCGATACAAACATGTAACCTAACGCATTAGGCTTGAGAAGGTTAGTGCACGCCTAACACCAGCAAAGTAGGGTAGTATGTAGCTCTAGAACTATAGCCCTTCGCTCTGCCACAGGCCTGTGACAGAGCGAAGGGCTATAGTTCTAGACCGAGGTAGTATGTAGCCCTACTCTATTGGGTTATTTGTATCTATTGGCGACACAGCGCTATATCTAACGTGAGCGCATCACATTCCGCGTGAGCAATCGCAACGTCTGCGAGCACAATCAGTAGACCGAATTTTTGAGAGAAGGCAACGGGGTCAACCATGTCGCGAGACTGTTCTACATGTATATATAGGGTTACTCGGCTGTTAAAAATTATCATGCCATCGATGCGTTGATGTGTGTAGGTGACAGATGGATTCAGGTTAATAGCGACAGAAAGACTACAACGATAAACTATGACCAATACGTATACATATATATATATATCAGTACAGTCATGAGAAATACACACATCATTACGTGACACAACACCGAATCAATAAGTAATGCACTTTAAACCTCGTGTAGGTGTTTACTGGAAGAAAATTACGCAATCACCAGTGAGCAAAATGCGTACTAATCACTATTTATTTACTGCTGATACAACTGATAATACCGCCCACCATCCTACCATCATGAAACTGTCCGTCCACGCACACTTGCAACGTATCAATAATGAAAGTTCTTAATGTTAAGACTTTGTTCACTTATGTTAAGTTAATGTTCCAAGTGCCTGTGATCGCGCTTACGAACACTGGTCACTTGACATATGCACGTACGACCAAGCGCACCGTGGTGTGGCTCACAGTAACATCGCATGTATAAATCCACAAAGGCACCCGGGCCTATAGACTAACATCAGGAACACACGCTTAGAAACTCGCTCTATTCATTCGCTCCTAGTCTCCTACTAATAATACACCGCGTACGATTTCGGGTCATTTTATTGTTATGAATAACTGCAACCTATATATACGTGCAACGATGCTTGCCGACCTACATGTTTCCCTACTAGTGCAGTAACTGCACACATGCAACTCATCCCATGCCACACGCTGTGAGCAGGGAGAAGAGACTGATCATGACCGCATTCCTGTATGCATTCACATTTCATCGCTTATCCTCAGCGTTGGAAGCCGTCGTTAACAATTCACGCGCTCTGCCTTGAAATATTCATACGCGCCTGCCTGGTGCGCGTGTCAAGTAAGTGCTAACCGGATAGCACATATATATATCAAGAGTAATCTATATTATGTACTCTTGATATATATATATACCGACGCAGGTGGAGTGATGCACAGGTATGAGATCCCTGACGCCGTGGTTCACGGGTATATAATAGTCACACCTTATGATCAACTTTATAAAATGTACCGCAACCACAGCATCGCTTAGCATAGCATTGGTGTCCCCGGTAACACACTATAGTCTATGATACGAAGTTGGGAAGAGATTAGGTTAGGCACAGGTATTGATGGATTGGGATTTAGGGATTGGGTTATGGTTATAGTTATGGTTAGGGTTAGGGGCAGCCTTCTCGCTCCCCATTACGTTGTACTGTTGACGTGAAACAGTCGTAGAGCCTGGTGAGGCTAGGGTTAGGGGTAGTCCGACCAGGCTGCAAGGCTAACTTAAACAGACATATCTTAGTCGTTCTATATATGACCGTTCCTTGGAGTTTTAGGTTAAGAACAATGTTAAAGGTAAGGGCAGGGTTAATGTTAGGGTCATGGTGACGATGTACGACGATGATGATGACGACGACGACGACGACAACGACGACGACGACGACGATGATAATGATGACGTTCATGTATGTACAGGTGTTTCTCGAACTTACCATCGATGCAGTGGCTGAAGCCTCGCCTATCCGCACTTTCTGCTGCATATGACTTTATGAGAAAGAGTTCTTCGTCAATCCCACGCACACGCACGCACACGCAGGCACACCTGTGCCGACAATGCGTGCAGTGTATGATCATACGCACACACAGACACAGGTGAGCTGGGGCGACGTGCACCGCACGCATACACACACACACACTCGCACAACGTTCCACACTGTACTACTTACTACTGCTGCTGTGCTAGTGCTTTCTACCTTGTCAATTGGCTGTGAGTCATGTGACCCAGGGGGACCTGCTCGGATCAGACTATCCGCAGAAGGGACGGGGGTAGAGGTGGGCGAGAGGGGCATAGGTGAACGAGCGATGGGGCACGCTAGGCGTAACCCGCTGGAAGACGACAGCGAGTGACAGAGCGGCACAGAGGCGTTACACACGGGGACATGGATAGCTGCGAGCTATGTACCGCGCTCACGCTCACTCACCCCTACTGCATACGCGACGATTAAATATTTTCACTCTTTCTCTGGGCGTTAAACTCAGAGGACCGGCTGCGAGACAGCGAATGCTGGCGGGGCATGCGGCCAAAAAATACAAAAAAGCCTAGCCGAGAGCAAAAAAAATACAAGACAACAAGACATCTGAAACTTGCTCACAATCGATATACGCTCCTTCACCAAAAAACAACAACAGCAGCGAGCAAAAACAGAATTTTTCAAGTTTATCGAAGATAAGAGTCTTTGCGAGCGGCACGTGTTTACGTAACCTAGCAAGAAGCATCCGGATTCGGATTCGACGGTAAGCAGCTGCGGATTGACGACATCCGGATCGAATAAAAACATTGTTATTACAATTTTACGAATATAATTTCATTTCGTTCTTGAGAACGACATCATCATTGACGAGGCGTTTGCTACCAGCTTTCTACTGAGAAGACGTAGGAAAATCTTGGTAACACAGTCACACGACGAGATGGACCGATGGAGGATCTTGATTAATTATTATAATTAATCACGATCGTACTTCGGTGGAGGCGCACGCACGCACGCGTACGCACGCACTCACATATGCACGCACGCATACACACACCTGCACACACAAGCACGAGCAACCGCACGCACACAGGCACACAGAATAAGGATTTCAGATAATGTCATTAATACTAACGGTAAATAACGTCTATGTATGTATAAGTAAGCGGAAAAGGGTATACCTGCGGAAGCGACCTACAAAGCTAAACGTTAATGATTACGTACTCGGGTAGTTTAGCGCGCCTAACAGGCTAATATAAGCGCGGAAAGTCATAGCACACCTGAAATAGGTGCCACGCACGCACGCACCTCCCCTTATCATACAAAGTAGCTCCAAGAAGCGGTCTTGCTAGGGTTAGAAGACCTATGTATTGTATAGACAATCAGTCGCACAGCCTCGTCGGGCTACATACAAAGAAGAATTTAACCGTTCACAAGAGCGGATGCGGTTACTGAAAAACGACTTCACCAGAGCGGTGAAATATGCGATTCCAAAAAAACATTTTGAACATTCTAATGTTTCGAACTGCTAATTAAGGATGAAATATTTATTTTCAGTGAGAACATTGCATAAGGCGCTCTCCTAGATCAACGCACGACACAGCTGCAGCTGCAACGGCGCGCTCACAAGCAAACAGCAACCAGCAAACGTACTTTGGAGAAGGAGGCGGGCGCTTAGCAGACTCGTTTAAGTTCGCTTGTTTATGTCGCGTCTCACCCTGCCACCCGCTGCGTGTAGGTAACCCGTTCTCTTACTGCTTCCTCTTTTACTTATATTGTGCTCGCTTGCTACTGCGCATGATCATCAGCAGTAGCATACAGCAGAGCACTTCCTCTCTGTCACAAAGCAGGACGCGTCGCGACCATCACAGCACAGAAGGACACGTTTCCTTGTAGCTAGTAGAGCTAGCTAGCTTCTACGTGTGTAGTCCCAACATTTTCTGCTTGCATCTATGACAAATACGACATTCGCATATACGCTCTCCTATGACACTACAGTTTGTCATAGGAAGATTCTTCCTATGACAAATATTGGCGAGTCAACTTCGTTCCGCTTTACAGCTAAAATTCACTGCTTGCGTTCATACTAGCGCTCCTATACTCCTATGATGCGCACAACACATACAACAATATTTGTCATACGAAGAATCTTCCTATGACAAATAGTGGCATAGGAGAGCGTATATGCGTATGTCGTATTTGTCATAGGAAGATTCTTCCTATGACAAATAGTGGCATAGGAGAGCGTATATGCGTATGTCGTATTTGTCAAAGATGCTAGAAGAACAGGTTGGTAGTCCTGCGCTTCTCAACAGCCCAGCCCGGTGGCAGAGCTACTGCGCGCGTGTGTGTGAGGGGTGCTTACATAGACAGAGTTGGCTTCCCTGGAGATAATCACCATGAGCATCACCATTATAATAATAATCATCATCATCATCATGATCATCATCACCATCATCATCATCATCACCATCATCGTCGTCGTCGTCGCCGTCGCCGTTGTCTACACACGACAAAACCAACCAGGGTGAACAAGTGCGCTAAAGAGCGAGAGAACGCGAAAGAGAAGGGGCGAGGGAAAGAGAAATTTGGAGAGGAAGAAACAAAAAAAGCGAGAGAGAGAGAGACCTCTTATCACCAGCCACTACTCCCTCCGGCCCTCTAATCTCCCCCCCCCCCACACATACATACATACACACATTTATCCTTCTTGGAATCAAGTTAATGCCCATCGTTAACCGAGCCTGCGGGAGAAGAAATGAAACGCGCGAGCACGGCGCGGACGTGAAGTCGTCGGCGAGACCGACCTCTCGCGCGTGCTCGTGAGAACTGACCAGCGTCTGTGTGTATGCGCAAGCGAACCCAGAAGAGATTATGCGGATTAACTCGTAGGACAAGAAAGAAAAATAGAGAGGGGTAGTGTGTGCGTGTGTGTGCGTGCGTGTGTGCGTAGCCCAGACACGCCCCGGACCCCACTAATCTACAACCCTATCTTCATTACACCAAGGATCAATATTTTATGCACACGCGACCTTTCGCTCATGCGCTCACTTCCAGTTGAGTGGATGCCCCATTAGATGTGAGCACGCCC
>NW_014577175.1:439590-446424 GCF_000485595.1 Priapulus caudatus | reverse complement strand
CGTGCGTGCGTGCGTGCGTGCGTGCGTGCGTGTGTGTGTAGCCCAGACACGCCCCGGACCCCACCAATCTACAACCATATCTTCATTACACCAAGGATCAATATTTTATGCACACGCGACCTTTCGCTCATGCGCTCACTTCCAGTTGAGTGGATGCCCCATTAGATGTGAGCACGCCCAAGAAAATTAACGCAGCCTCTATCTGTGCGTCACCCACCGCATTCCAGAGGCCGCGAAAAGCTAAATGACGCTATTTGAATGTGATTATTTGATGTTTATCGCGCGGTTATAGATCCGAGACCTCATGTACCGCCATCACCGCGCGAAAACTCAAGATTTTAGACAAGATTGACGTGTTTCACTTCACAGAGCCGTGACACGATTTCACATGCAAATCAGCCGTTTTCGTGCTTCGAGTCGTCATCATCATCGTCATCATCGTCGTCATCATCATTATCATCATCATCGTCGTCGTCATCACCATCGTCGCCGTCGTCATCATCATCATTATCATCATCGTCATCAGGCCAGCCTAGGTCGTGATGGTCGTTACACAGAAAACTGTGCCAATAATTATCCGTCTCAGTACTAGTATACTAGTATATATACTATATATACCTAGTACATATATATACTAGTATATATATAGTATGGTATGTATTCCCTCTGCTGCTACCCACAGCGGAGTTACTGCTGTAATTATGTAAGAGTAGCAAAAACACAGACCAACTACCAACTAAATATACCAGCACCTAAACTATCTACCACATAAATAGATAGATTACACGTCAACACCTAGCAGTGATTTTGATAGGAGATTATAAGAACTAATTTAGTCTTTATGGGTTTCTCATTACATCTATTTAAAATGAATCAGAAACGCTATCACTATTAGCAGACATTCATTGCACTCTACAACGGCATGTAAATAGGGCACAGGATAACATAAAATAGAAACAGGAGAACAGTCCACAGGGAAATCAAACATTCATTCCGCTGTGGGCTTTCTGTTGGGTAAGTGGAACGCGTTAAGTATTAATTATATCTAGTGATAATATCGATTGACCAGCAGACCAGGGGCAGCCTGGTATGTCCTGCCAGCCCCACACCACGATACCATCGACTGACCAACAGGCTACGATACTGTCCACATTCTACAGAAGGCATCTATAACATTACAGAGTGCCATGGCTCTGTACAGAGTCCCTCAGCCGCTGTACGCGAGAGTGGGGGGTACTGCTAACAATAATAAATGCATACGTACCAGCCGACCCAAGATCGCAATCAGAAACAAACAACCAGTTGACCACCGCGCCGTCACTGCTTTAAACGACCCGGCTAAATCTATAGCGTATGACGCTTATATATATATATATATATATCAAGAGTGCATAATAGAGAAGAGTATGACACGGTTTTAACAGCGTTTTGCATAGTTTTGAACTTGTAAATATTCTATCAATATGTGAATACGCGCCGCGTGTTCACTTCTTCTCCTGCTGATCAGCAACAGGTCTCACCAGCATGCACGCATGTGGCAGCAGTAGCAGCAGCAGCAGCAGCAGCAGCAGCAGTAAACATGCAGGTGATGACAGTCGCATCGCATCGACCCACTGCCCAGCTCACTTTCCCGTGATAAACGCTCTAATCACCCCTCCCCCACCCCAAACTCCCACGTAACCACCACCAGGTGGCGCTACTACGAAGGACGTCTCTCCCGGCGCAGGGCGCAGTTAGACTGGCACCGTGTCTCGCCATCTCGTCAACAGAAATAGTCTATTGGCGGAGTGAAGAGACCAGGTACCGCTCTAAGAGCACGATGCGAGGGTGTACAGTGGTGAACTACTTTCGTTTTCCGGCCTCGCTGCGCTGGATGTAGGTCTGTATATCGCCGGCTGGATGAATGCATGGAAGCTGAGTGTCCCACTGTTGCGTAACAACCCCGCTGATGACATGAGCCGCATTAGACGGAATAACGAGCGCGGACAACCTCACCGTGTTGTCCTGCAACGACTGTGCGCGCGAGGCAAACGAACAACGAACAGAATTTCCACTACGTCGAGTAACAACACCTGTACGTGATTAATGACGTGGGGGGATTCAATGGGATCTGCTGTGGTGAACCCCGCAATTAGTCTCAGCCTCCACATCCCCCACCTCCTGCTTCACATACGGAATCCTTGTGCTGCTGCTGATTCATGAGCTGGTGTTTGTCCCGTATGAATGAATGGATGAGAGAGAGAAAGAGATGACATCCTTCCTAGACTCCCCGCTATTGTTTGCATGCCGAGTATTTCACACGCGCGTTCCGTGATATGCACACGCGCACGCGCGCACATACCAGTGCTATTAACAGAGCGTGAAAGTAACTCGGAGAGGCGAGTGCGTTTTCCTCTGTCTCTTCTTCTGTGCCAGAAAAGAGAGAGAAATTTAAGCGCGCGCGCGAGAGAGAGAGAGATAGTGCGAAATAGAGTATATATAATATATTATTATATAATTTATATATATATTATAGCGTCATACGCTATAAGATTTAGCGGGTCGGTCTTAAAGCAGTACGGCGCGCTGGTCAACTGGTTGTTTAGTTTCTGATTGCGATCTTGGCGGGCGGCTGGTACGTATGGCATTTATATATGTTAGGCAAGTACCCCCGCCACTCCGACCGCAGCCAGGCGCTGAGGGACTCTGTAGGCAGAGCACATGGCACTCTGTAAATGTTATAGATGCCTTCTGTAGAATGTGGACAGTATCGTAGCCTGTTTTGTAGTCGATGGTATCGTGCGTGTGGGGCTGGCAGGACATACCAGGCTGCCCCTGGTCTGCTGGTCAATCGATATTATACTAGATATAATTCAATACTTAACGCGCTTCCACTTAACCCAACAGAAAGGCCCACAGCGGAATGAATGTTTTGATTCCCTGTGACTGTTCTCCGTTCTATTTTATATATCCTGTGCCCTATTTACATGCCGTTGTAGAGTGCAATGAATGTCTGCTAATAGTGATAGCGTTTCTGATTCATTTTAAATAGATGTAATGAGAAACCGATAAAGACTAAATTAGTTCTTATAATCTCCTATCAAAAGTCACTGCTAGGTGTTGACGTGTAATCTATCTATTTATGTGGTAGATAGTTTAGGTTGCTGGTATATGAGTTGGTAGTTGGTCTGTGTTTTGCTACCTTGTAATAATCAGCAGTAACTCCGCTGTGGCGTAGCAGCAG
The DNA here is from genome assembly GCF_000485595.1 of Priapulus caudatus. Lineage (NCBI taxonomy): Eukaryota > Metazoa > Priapulida > Priapulimorpha > Priapulimorphida > Priapulidae > Priapulus > Priapulus caudatus. The sequence goes on along the minus strand of NW_014577175.1, from coordinate 443,201 downwards.
AGGGAATCATACATACTATATATATATCCTAGTAATATATATGTACTAGGTATATATAGTATATATACTAGTATACTAGTACTGAAGACGAATAATTATTGGCACAGTTTCTGTGTAACGACCATCACGACCTAGGGCGGCCTGATGACAATGATGATAATGATGATGGATGACGACGGCGACGATGGTGATGACGACGACGATGTGATGATTATGATGATGACGACGATGATGAGATGATGATGACGACTCCGAAGCACGAAAACGCTGATTTGCATGTGCAATCGTGTCACGGGTCTGTGAAGTGAAACAGCGTCAATCTTGTCTAAACAAAGTGCCAGTTGGTGAAGTTTTAACCCAGGCCGAGGAGCGCGCCGGCAGAGGTAGCACGCAAGCGATGACAGACTGGCGGTACGGACACGGTGCAACGGTGTCTGGGTCAGGAGAGTCGTATAAGCACCTCACCGGATTCCTCTCCTGCGATATTTAACCATACTGTCAGAATAATCAACACGGCCGCCGGCACCTCGGTGCTCCACCTCCATAAACTCATTGTCCCCCAATATGGACCCCCAAAACAATCAAAATTATAGGCTAGTTCAAAGGAGCGGTGCATTTAGTTTTTCCGATTTGTGCACAAACCCCCAGAGGCTCTGGATATTGCGGGTGGTAATGGGGTGACAACCACAATCAGTGGTAAATTGCCATCCGAAGGCTGGTTTGACGATGATCTGGCAGACGGTGTGCGTGATTTGTTAATTTGGTGTCTGGGCGTGTGTTCTGGGTGTGTGTGGTGGGCAGTGATGGGTGGTGTTTGGCGTCTCCTGTGATGGTGGGGGCGTGTGGGGTTGCTGATTTGGGTGGTGTGTGTGGGGTGGGTGTGTGTGTGTGTGTGTGTTGGTTGTTTGCTGATGTGTTGTGTTGTGTGTGCGTGTGTGCTGAGTGCGTGCGTCACTTTCAATCTGGAATAGGCGTGCGTATGAGCCGGCAATATGGCGTTGCGTGGCGATGTGAGCGCGGTGTTTGTGTGGTAAGAGCGTGAGAGCGAGGACACGCGTTTTGTTAGCAGGTAGTGTAACGGGCGTTTAAGTCCAGGTGTGCGTAGCCCAGGGGATCGCGTGTGCATGACAACCAAATACGTTTAGGAATCCTGTGGTGTAAGAGTGAAGGAAGTATGAGCCGTTGTCAAAGGATACTAACGTCGCCGGGACCCCACTAATGTCCCCGGCTGAAGCAAACGCGTGCAGTTCTGAGTCTAATTTCATACGCAGACCAACCCAGCATACCCGAAAGATGCAATATGTGTTGCGAGCACGCGGACCGTTCGCTCTAGAGCTCGCCCGACGTTCGCGAGTTTGAGTGGTCGCCCGGCACATCAGATTGAAGGCAGCCCGAAGAAATAACGAGCAGCTTCCTATCCTGATGCTGCACCCACGCATTCCAGCAGGCTGCGAAAAACTAAATGACGCTCTTTGATGTGATTATATGATGTGTAACGAGGCGTGTTATAGCTCCAGACCTCAATGTACGCCGGCGCATTAATCGGCTCGAACCCAACTCAACGATCTTTAGACAAGATTGAACGTGTTTCACTTCACGACGCCGTGACACGATGCACACTGACAAATCAGCCCGTTTTCGTGGCTTCGAGTCGTCATCCATCAAGTTCGTCATCACGTCGTCATCATCAGTATCATCATCATCGTCGAGTCGTCACATCACCATCGTCGCACGTCGTCCAGGCCACACTCATGCGAGCACTATGCACATCCACTACTGTGCGACACAGCTAGCACAGGCACACCACCACCCCAGGTCGGTGATGGTCGTTTAACGGAAACTGGGCCCAAAATCACGTCATCAGATACTAAACACTTAATACCACTCAACGACAATAACATCAAGGATACTACAACACCCTAACGACATGAATCACGAGCACACACACACAACCACCACTACACTATATACCACAACATATATAGTACGAGTATATAGTATTAGTAATGATGCTTCTCTCTGCTCAACCACAGGCGGGAGTTATCTGTAAAATTATGTAAAGAAGTAGCAAAAACCAACAGACCAACTACAACCAAATATACCAGCCTTAAGACTATCCAAACATAATAGTATTAACGTCAAACACCCTACAGCACTGCCTCTTGAGCATGAGAGATAAGACCTAATAGTCTAATTCACTTATCAATCACATCCACAACATATTCACTAAACGAATGACAACTCAGAAAACCAAGCTGGATGCACACTCACACGACCTCACCTAAATCGCAAGAAACATTCAATGGACCACAACGCCGTAAATAGGCACAGGCGATAATAAATCAGAAACCAGGACGAACAGTCCCACAGATCACACACCGCCACACCAGGAAATGAAAAACATTCTCGCGTGGCTTTCCGTGGGTAAACGTGAAACCGCCCGTTAAGTATTCCTATATCTAGTAAATATACCACGATTGACCACAGACGGGCACCCTGGTATGTCTGCCAGCCCCACACCACGATACCATCGTGACCAAAGGCTACGATACGTCCACATTCTACAGAAGGCATCCCTATAACATTACAGAGTGCCATGCTCTGTACAGACGTCCTCAGCCGTTTGTCTCGAGAGTGGGGTACTGCAACAATAATAATGCATCGTACAGCCGACAACAAGATCACACGCGCAGAACTACCAGAGACAACAAAACCCAGTTTGACCACCGAGCGCGCCCGTCAAACTGTTAAAACGCACCGCAATCTATAGCGTATTGACGCTTATATAATATTATATATATATATCATATATATACTAGTATATACGTATTGGCCGCTCTGTCATTAGGAAAATCGGTCTCTAAAGCCGAAGGCGCGTTGATTGTTGCGCGCATCCTGTCGACAGTTTAACAACGCAGCAACTTTAGCTGTGCTACTTCTATAAGTTGACCGTGAAGCTATTAGAGATGCCGTGGTGCTATAAGTGACTGTGGCCCTAAGCCGCGTAATACTGCTCGTTAATGATCTACAGAGAGCTTTTCACGTACTATTGTATACGGCTAATTATACACACAACTACGTTTTATCATAGCGGCTTCACAACAGCACATTCCAATATACACCAGTTACACAAGCAGCATTTCCGGCATTGAGCATCGTTCAACTAGTTGACAATACGGTATAAAACCTTCACTACGAACACTGTAGTTATTCCTAATCAGGTATAAAAAAGAGTTTTGGTTCAGACATCCATGTTATATAACAGCGCGATAAAAGGCTTCGCTGTATATAAGGTAAAAGCTTCGCTGTTAATAATAAGGTATAAGGCTTCGCCGTATATACAGGTATAAAGCTCACACGCCCTATAATGTATTCTACAGGGTACAATTATTTTTGTCGTCCTCGATTATTCCAGTAGTACAGGAGTATCAAAAGGGCTTCCCTCGATATATACAGGTATAAAGGCATATTCCCTGCTTTGATTTAGATACACGGTTATTATCCAGGTAGTATCGTTTCTTCGCAAAGCTGAGGTATCTAATGTATGCTCGTTATATTGAGGAGACAGGATTAATAGAAGATTGACCTCGCTTCGTATATACAAGGTTATA
>NW_014577175.1:426717-439565 GCF_000485595.1 Priapulus caudatus | reverse complement strand
ACGAGGCAGAGAGACGGGTACGAGAGGAGAGAGGAGAGAGAGAGAGGACGATAAGAGAGAGAGAGAGAGAGAGAGAGACGAGAGAGGAAGTCTGATGACGGCCCCGAGGGGTAACTCCGTAGGACCCTAATAAGACTGAGAAAGGAGCGGAGAGAGGAGAGATCCACCCACCCTTCGTAAAATAAGAGGCGAGGAGAGAGAGAGCTTTCCTGAAAGACGAGCCTGAGGTAGGAGTGAAGTGAGAGAGGAGACCGATACGAGAGGAGAGATGATGAGACGAGAGAGCGACGTGAGAGCGGAGAGAGGCAGCGCCAGTGGCACGGGCAACCATAGCCGTCTGTAATCCCTCTTTAACCTAGTGCGAAGACACACGACTCGTCGTATCTAATCAAAACATCTGTCCCTATATGGACACCAATTGCCTATCATTATAGGCGGCATTTTGAACATTATGTACTAATTGTGAAGTTCGACAGGTTGCGATGTATGCAGGATTGTGTGTTGCTGCCGTTTTGTGTGTGTGCTGTGGTCGTGTGTGTGCTGTGTGGCTGTGTGTGTGTGCTTGGCCAGGTGCCTGTGTGTGTGGTGTGTGTGTGTGTGGGTGGTTGGCCTCCGCAGCCCGTCGTGTTGCTGTGTGTTGTGCCTGTCTGCTTGTGGCGCTGGTGTGTGTGTCGTGGTGTTCCCTGCTGTGTGTGCCTTGCGTGTGATGCCCATGCTGTGTGTCGTGCCTAATAACGCTCTCCCCTCGCGTTCGCCTCGTGCTGGTTCCGTCCGCCGCTCTCCGCGGTGCCCGCTCCCTGTCGCCCGCCCAGGCGTCCCCATCCCCCTCCCCGTGGTCCTCTGGGCGGGTAGCGCCAGACACGCCCGGACCCCACCTAATTGTTCATCAACCCCATAATTCATTTCTCTATACACACTCAGATAGTTCGATATTCAACTTAATTTTGATGCACACGCGACCTTTCCGGTTCCTCGTTGATGCTGCCCTTCACTTCTCCATTTTGACGAGTGTCCGAGCCCCATTCCGATGGCATGAGCACGCCAAGAAAATAAACGCCTCTCTATGCTCTTCTTCTCTTGTGGCTCTCTTCCCCGCTTTCACCCACCGACCACCTTTCCAGAGGCTCGTCCTGATTCGAACATACTTAAATGATTACGTCTGTTACATCCGTTGACATGCTGTGAGATACTTGAGATGGCTATCCGCCGTGCTCTACATCCTCTTTCTCGTCCCCCCTCCCCAATCCTTCCCCCACTCTTCATTCCCAATTCCCAGCCCTCGCCCTTCTCCGGCCGCCCTGCCCTCGTTTCTGCCACTGCTCGCTGACTCTCCATATCCACCGATTCCTCCTGCCCGAGACGCTCAGCCTGTACCGCCACTTATCGCTGCGAAAACTCCAGATTTTAGCACAAGATGTACGGTGTTTCACTTCAACATGCAGCACCGCTTGTTCTAGGACGCGGGAGATCTTGCCTCACATGCACACACCATACTCCACGCCTGTCTTCGTGTCCCTCCTCCTTACGCACCCAGCCTGCTGCCGTACGCCCCCATCATTCCAACTTTCCTCCGCTCACCTGCTTACCCTCGCCCCCCTCATCCTTCATTTTCTCATCGATCCATCGTCGCTCGTCATCAGCCATCGTCGCCGTTCGTCATCATCCAGTCATGATCACTCATTGTCATCAGGCCCAGCCTCAGGCTCTCTGCGCTCCCGTCGTTCATGCGTCGTATTCTACACAGAAAACCCGTGTTGCCAATAATTTTCCGTCTCCCAGTAATAGCCCACCTATACTAGTTATATATACATATATACTCTATACTATATTATCATACTAGTGTATAATATATGTATGGATGTATTCCCTCTGGCTGGCTTACCGCACAGCGGGATTACTGCTGTTAATTATTGTAAGGGAGTAGGCAAAAAACAGCAGCACAACTACCCAACTAACATAACAGCCACCTAAACTATCTACCACAAAATAGGATAGATTACACGTCACACACCTAGCAGTGACTTGATAGGAGACTTATAAGATCATTGAATTTCTAGTCTTTACTGGGTTTCTCATTACATCTATTTAAAATGAAATCAGCAAAGCCGCTATCACTCGATTGACAGACAGTTCACCGTTGCACTCCTACAACGGCATGTAAATAGGGCCACAGGATAAACATAAATACAACAGCCGGAGAACAGTCCGACAGGGGAAATCAAACATTTCATTCCGCTGTGGGGCTTCTGTTGGTAAGTGGAAACGAGTTAAGTATTAATCCCTCTCACTTCTCAGTAATAATATCGAATGACCAGCAGACCACGCGGGCAGCGCATGGTATGTCCTGCCAGCCGCCCCACACCACCGATACCGATCGACTGACCAGACAGGCTACGATACTTGTCCACAGTTCTAAAGAACGGATCTATAAGCATTACGAGAGTGCATGGCTCGTACCAGAGCTCCCTCAGCCGCTTGTGCGCGGAGAGTGGGTGGGGGGTTACTTGTATACAATAATAAATGCATGACGTACCAGCCGAACCCAGATCCGCAATCAGAAAACAGAACAACAGCTTGAGCCACCCGCCCGCCGTCATCTTGCCTTTAAACGACCCGGACCTAAATCTATAGCGTATGGACGGCTTATATATATATATATATATATCAGACTTCTTACTATAGTTATATATAATATCTTCATACGATACGTATATATTGGCACGCGTCTGTCATTAGGGAGAATCGAGTAGTTCTAAATAGGCAAAGGCCGCGGTATGATCTGTTTTGCGCTCGCATTTCCTTCGGACACAGTATAAAACCGACAGCAACTTTATGCTGCACCTACCTTCCCTCCTATGAAGGCATTTGGAGGCCTTCCGCTATCGCCTTCCATCTGAGCTATTACGTGGATGGCGTGGCGTGCTATTAAGTGGAGTCTGCTGTGCCCTAAGCGCCGTAATACTCGCCTCGTTAATTCATATACATGAGAGCTTTTACGTACTAGTTTATACGGCCTACTTATACAACCTTACGGTTGGTATTTTCATAGCGGCTTCACACGTTATATACAGGCTATACAGGATCTCCTCGGCTTGTTTATATACGCAGGTATAAAAGCTTCACACGTTATATACAAGGTATAGAAAGGTTTCGCTGTCCGCTATATATCAAGGGTATAAAGGCCTTTCGGTCGTTATTACAGTCCATAAAAGGGCTTCGCTCGTTATATACAGAGTAAAGGCTTCGCATCGTTATATACTACAGGTATAAAAGCTTCTACACGTTATTATTACAGCGTATTAAAGGTTCTCGCTCGTGTTCACTATACAGATATAAAGGCCTCTTGCCCTCGTTATATACAGGCTTATAAGGACTTGCCCTCCGTTATGATACAGGTATAATAGGCTTCCTTGCTCGTTCATATACAATGGTATAAACTTTCGCTCGCTTATCATACAGGCTAATAAAGGCTTCGCTCGTTATATACAGGTTAAAGGCTATCGCTCGTTCATGATACAGGTATTAAAGAGCCATTCGACTCGTTATATACAGGTATAAACGGCTTCGCTGTCTGATATACAGGCTATAAAGCGGCTGTCGCTCGTTATATTACAGGCATAGCCCCCCCCCCCCACACCAGCAAGAGGCAGGATGCCGCACTACTTGTGTGCGACTAACTATAGTGTGTCGTGAGACCAGCATTAAAACCAAAAAGCGGCTGACGGCATCCGCGACGTTCGTATTAAACCAGTGATGCCAAGGAAGAGGAAACGGGCTGCTGGTCTTACCCGGTGAGTCGCTGCTTGCACTAACCTCTTGACACCTTTCTTTCATCTCAGGCAGACCACGCGGCTGATCCTATACCTGGCCGAGTTCGTCTCTGATTTCCGTCTCTGTACAAAGTTAATTTTGCTCAGCGGTGTCGCAATGCGGGGATGATCAGTCCTAGTATCGACAACAGACGAAGTGATGCCATACACGCTCGGCGAGTGAGCGGCAAGTAGTGAGGAAGGTAGACGGGTGTCAGAATTACGCACGAAACGAATATCAAGAGACCCGTCACCGAACTTTCTAGCCCCATCAAGTAGTTTATATTTGTGTGTTTAATTTTGGTACGAAAATTCAAATCGTCCTATGAAAACTACGCAATTAGTGTTTGTTTACTTTTCAGTGCTATATACCTGTTTATTATGCCCTAATTTGTTCCGGTAGAAAAAACAAGAAGACGGCCCCCGCGCAGTATCTGAACAGTACTGGGGGATAGTTAGACAACCCAAAGTTCCAAATCGTCCTAGATTTTATGCTAAATTTAACCAACGTCAAAACATTTTCTATCAGGTTGAGAGTTTTGAGGACTTAATTTAGTATTTTCGTCAGCTTCTTACTTTTAATTTGGTTAAACAAAATGGCAATTTCTTTTTTTTTTAAACAAATCTTTCAGCCTTCGGAGAGACATTTTTTTCGCTGGAGGTGTGACGTACTATCCCATAATCAAGTCTACGAACCGATATCTGCTTTGTTGGCCTCTGTGAATGACAGAGGTTCAAATTACGCTTCTGTTGTGTGTCCTAAACCTTAGCTATGCTCCGCCCAAGTATTGATTCTAGATATCTTTTGCGTCTCTCAGGTGTTTTTCGCACTCTCAGACCCAAATACCTAGGACGGATTAAGTCGGCTCAAAGAGAAAGGTTAATGTTCAAGCTTATGGAAATATAGATACAAGGCAGAACACCTCACATATGTATTTTTTCATTACATATATGAGTTTAGGCTGTCCCCAAGCCACAATAACACATACCTGTATCATATCTTTACCATTGATAAAGAACATCGCGAGGCGGCTAGAAGATTTTGCTGAAGTTTTTTGATTTTTATCGTCGTTTGCGCTGGGATTAAAGACCGGCGAGTAGATATCATGCGATACCACGAGGATTACATGGGTGTCTTTTCTATATTCTGCACGTACCAATAGGAATCGCGAGGGCTCGATCGAATGGGTTTTTGGTCACTTCGTGCTGTTTGCGATCTAGCGGAGCTGATGCTCGCCCCGCATCGGACGAAGGCACGGCTGGACGCCCAAAATTACCTTTACAACGAAATCAGACACTGCCAGCCGTATAGGATCTCACATCATAACCGCGGGTGTGTGCTAGATCGCACAGAAGAGTGTCAAGGAAAGCGAGATTTGCAGTTGAGGAGCCTGTGGCGGCGTTATAGACTCTCGTGCACGTTCTTCTCTCGGTGCAATAAACCTGGGTCGTTACAAATCACTCGAGACGCGCTCCTTCGCGACCGCAGACTTGGTCAGCGGCCTGTGTGTTGCTATTACGGAGACAGTGGTGGTATGACGCCGACAAGACACATGCAATAGCTTGCAGTTCGACCACACACAAGCTGTCGCCATTCATTAATTACGCTGCGCCACAGCGCCACGTTACCACGCACGCAGGCTAATGCTAGGTGGCGGCGGGCGTATGCATCCACGCGCACATGTGTTGGGCAAGTGTTCGCGGTATTAAGGCCTGTATGATAACGAAGCGAGAAGCCTTTATACCTGTGATTAAATAAAAATGTCTCGCATTTGAGACCTTAGTCTGTAACCATGTTTCCAGCAGTGTCATAGTGCTAACGAAGAGAAGTTCGAGCAACGCTCGTTCTCCTATACCGTGCTCATAATGGTATTTATACACTGAGTTTAGGGCGCCTATTAAGCCTTGTGGGTACCCGTGTATGATATGCCAGAGCTTTTAATACGGAGCACGCAACGAGCCTTGTCTACCATGCAATAAATATCCTAAATAAAGGCCGATTTCATGCACACACAAAAAAAAGAATTAAACATTATCCCGTAACCGCTGTATAATAACGTGAGCAACAGCTTTCCAGTATAAAGTTAGTTATAGCCTTGATAAGAAGTTTATAAGGATTTCGCTGACGACTGCAGATTGGGGGGCGAGCGATCGCTATAACCCCTGACTACATATACAACAGAGAGGGAGGGTTGATCCTTTTCGACACTATTCCTAGGTATGTATAAACGATCGCGATAAGTCCTCGTGAACAACGAGTTTTAGAGTAGGGTACCTGTCTAATTAAGGCTGGTATACACCGGATGGGCTGAAGCTCTTGAATGAGCATCATACGTAGAATCAGATAAATACTTTGAAGTCTGAAAAAATAGCACCTTCACACTGTTACTTCGGCTTAACCCCCATATACATGCTAATACATCATATATAGTATGTCATGGTAAAAGTACAGCTACAGAGCATCTTTCATGGCTCTGATGCTCCGCTCTCATGAAACCTGCTATCTTTCTTGCCTAGACTACTATGAAGCGAAGCGCTTGTATACCTGTAGTGTCATGAAACTACTTGTCTGGCAAAGATTGTCCTCTGAACATATTGCTAATACAACTGACATAATTATATATACCAACTTTCGTGATCCGCGTGTGAAGCTTTGTGGCCTTACTTAGCCATCCTGATCAGGAATGGTGCTAACGAATGTATAACACAAACCAGAGCAGAACAAAAAGCTTTTTTTAACCTCTTCTAATGCTGTTTTTAGACGGTTCCACGAGGGCATCTAACTTGGTCATAGCCCTTTGTACATAAGTCAGTACAACGTGTGAGTTAAAGCTCGCTGCTCATGCTTACTTAGAACCGTGTAGTTGCCGTAATATTCAAGTGAGACTATGAATAGTACGTGAAAAATGCTCTCTGTACTCATGAGAAAATTAAAAACACGCGCACGCCACAAAGTAAATTACCGGGCTTTTTAGCTTAGAGGGCAACCACAGGCTCACATATACTGATAGCCATTTACGATTCCACTAATAGCTCACGCGCTCAAGCCTTATAGGAAAGTAGGTCAGCAACTGACAGCGAAACAATAAAATAGGCTGTGCGTGGCGCGCCGTTTTAGTTTGATTGTAACTCGATCCGATAGTTATAGGACAATCGGCTGCGGACGGCATTGAGCTTGAGTCACCAATTTCCCTCTTACAGCCGTGGTGCTCTTTTGCTTTTTTAGATCACGTATGTTTACGCGATTGACCTGAAGTCAAATGGTGACACGCTGATGGTGTATTGCGCGAGGAGAAATGCCCAATATATAACACCGTAAGCCCTTGAGCTTCCAATTACGTTCTGTCTCTTACTAAGACTATTTTTTATTTATTTATCTCATAGACACAGTCAGATCATATGATATTATATATATATAGAAGGCGTCGAGTCGCTTATAGATTTAGCCGGGTCCGTTTAAAGGCCGTTAGGCACGTAGAACGCAAGTGCGTCTCGGTCGGGGTCAATGTTGATTTTCGAGCATGGACTTTGGTGCGTGTTCTGGGTTTTTTCCGGAGAATTCGGATATGTAGCTGTTGGCGATGATCTTTTGGGCCTAGGGAAGGGGCAAGCGGATAGTATGCATTATTATTTCGGTGTAGCGCAGAATCGCTCGGAGCCCCCAAGATAACTGAGGCGAGCAACGAGCAGGGGCGAGGCGGACTTCTGTACAGAGCCATGGCACTCGTGTAATGATTAATAAGGAGAGATGCCTTGCAATGTGGAAGAATGAGAGGATGCAGAGGACAGGTATACGTCAGCTGATGGAGAGAGGAGAAGGAGAGGAGAGGCGAGAGAGAGGAGAAGGGTGATGGTCAGTCGATGGTGTTTATCGTTGGTGTGGGGGCTGGCAGGACATACCAGGGCCTGCCCCTGGTCTGCTGGTCAATCGTATTATTTACTAGTATATACATTCAATTACTTACCGCGTTTTTCCACTTACGCCTAACAGAAAGCCCAGCAGCGGAATGATATGTTTGATTTCCCCTGTGGACTGTTCTCTGTTTCTATGTTTAATTGTTATCCTGTGCCCTAATTTACAGTTGCCGTTTGGTAGACTGTGCAATGAATGTCTGTAAATAGTTGATTTAGCGTTTCTATTTCATTTTAAATGATGTAAATGAGAAACCCATAAAGACTAAATTAAATTCTTATAATTATCTCCTATCAATAGTCCACTGCTAGGTGTTGACGTGTAATCGTATCGTATTTTATGTGGTAGATAGTTTTAGGTGCTGGTATATTTAGTTGGATAAGCTTGGTCTGATGTTTTTTTGCTACTCTTACATTAATTATCAGCTAGTAACTCCTGCTAAGATGGGCGGTGCAGCCGAGGGATTACATCCATACTATATATATACTAGTATATATATGTACTAGGCCTACCTATATATCTATTATACTAGCTATCTACTTATGTACTGAGGCGGCGATAATTTATTGGCCACAGCTTTTCTGTGTAACGACCATTCACGACCTATGGCTGGCCTGCTCGCGACACTTGATGAAATGATGGTTGATGACACGGCGACGGATGCTTGATGACGGACAGACGTATGATGATGATAATGATGATGACGGACGATTTGATGACGATGATGATGCATCGACTCGAAAGCACGAAAACGGCCGCTCCGCATTTGCATATGTGATATCGCTGGTCACGGGTCTGTGAGCATGAAACACGTCAATCTTGGTCTTAAAATCTTTGCAGGATTTATTCGCGCCAGATAATGGCGGTAATGGTTAAGCAGTCTCGGATCATATAACACGCCGATACACATCCAAATTAATCACATTCAAGGCTTCATTTAGTTTTCGCAGCCTACTGGCACCACTCCCGCCCCGCCCCGTGGTTGACTGCAGCAGATAGGCAGCTTGCGTTATTTTGTTCTTGGCGCGTGCTCTCATCTGATGGGGGGAATCCATCTCAACTGGAAGGTTGATGCGCTATGAGCGAATAACGGTCGACCCCCGCGCCCCAGCCCCCCCGCTCCCTCTCCCTGCCTGACCTTTCCCCTCGTCCCCGTGTGCATAAAATATTGCACTCCTCTTGGTGTAATGAGATAAAATGGTTGTCAGATTAGTGGGGTCCGGGCGTGTCTGGGCTACTGCGACACACGCAACGCACGCACGCACGCACGCACGCAGCACTACACCCACACACACTATCAACACACACAAACCACACACACACACACACACCACACACACAACACACACAACACACACACCACAACCAGCCACACCCACACACACAGCGCACACCACACACACACCACCACCGCACACGACACACAGTCACATCACACACACAAACAACACACACACACACAACACACACATCCTGCATTCACATCGTCACACTGCGTGTCAATTCACAATAGTCATAATGGTTCAAAATGCCCGCCTTTATAATTGAATAGCATTGTGTCCATATATGGGGACAATGTTTTTGATTTAGATACACGAATGTCGTTATCTTTTCGCCAACTAGCTGTTAAAGGAGGGATTACTAGGACGGATAGCTTCTGCCCGTCACTGCCCTGCCCTCTGCTCCGCTCCTCGTCAGGCTCCTTCTCTCTCTCTCTCTTCTGACTATCTCTCTCTCTGCGCTCTTCTCTCGTCTCTCTCTTTCTCTCTCTCTCTTTTCTCTCTTTCTCTCCTCTCCTCTCTCTCTCTCTCCTTCTCTCTCTTCTCTTTCTCTTCTCTCTCTCTCTCTACTCTCTCTCTCTCTCTCTCTCTCTGTCTCTCGCTCTTCTCTTCTCATTTCTCTCTCTCTTCTCGTCTCATCTTCTCTCTCTCCGTCTATATATTTATAGTATATATATATATATGCCCTCTTTCTAAATCACTATTGTCTATCTTTCTTTTCTGATGAGCTTCCTTTCTTTGCATCCAATTCTCATATATATACGTATATATGGCACGCGTCTGTCATTAGGGAAATCGTATCTAAAAGCAAAGGCGCGTTGATTGTTTGCGCGCATTCCTTCGACAGTTAAACCGCAGCAACTTTATGCTGCCTACTTTCTATAAGGCTTGAGCCGTGAGCTATTAGTGGATGCGTGGTGCTATAAGTGAGCTGTGTGCCTAAGCCGGTAATACTGCTCGTTAATTCATTATACAGAGAGCTTTTCACGTACTATTTATACGGCTATTATACAACTACGTTTATTCATAGCGGCTTCACACGTTATATACAGGTATAAAGGCTTCGCTCGTTATATACAGGTATAAAGGCTTCGCTCGTTATATACAGGTATAAAGGCTTTGCTCGTTATATACAGGTATAAAGGCTTCGCTCGTTATATACAGGTATAAAGGCTTCGCTCGTTATATACAGGTATAAAGGCTTCGCTCGTTATATACAGGTATAAAGGCATTCGCTCGTTATATACAGGTATAAAGGCTTCGCTCGTTATATACAGGTATAAAGGCTTCGCTCGTTATATACAGGCATAGCCCCCCCCCACCACCAGCAAGAGGAGATGCGACACTTGTGTGCGACTAACTATAGTGTGTCGTGAGACCAGCATTAAACCAAAGCGCTGACATCCCGACGTCGTTTAAACCAGTGATGAAGAAGAGAACGTGCTGGTCTTCCGGTCCTCACTAACTCTTACACTTTCTTCATCTAGCAACCGCGCTGATCCTATACTGGCAGTGTCTGATTTCGTTGTAAAGGTAATTTTGCTCAGCCGTTCGCATGCGGGGATGATCAGTCGCTAGATCGCAACAGACGAAGTGACCATACACCTCGCATGAGCCGATATAAGACATAACGTGTCAGATTACGCCACGAAACGATATCAAAGACAAGCAAAGGCGATTAAAGTGATTACGTCACGAATTTCTAGCACCATCAAGTAGTATATTTGTGTGTTATTTGTACAAAATCAAATGTATGAAAATACAATTAGTGTTTCTGTTTACTTTTCATGCTTATATACCTTCTTTATATGCCCTAATTTGCCGGTGAAAAACAGAGAGACGCCAGTATCTGAACAGTACTGGGGGAATAGTGTTAGACAACAGAAATTACCAAATCGTCTAGATTTTTGCAAATTTAACCAACGTCAAAACATTTTTATCAGGTGAGAGCTTGAGGATATATTTAGTAACGTTAGTTCTTACTTTTAATGTAAAAAAAATGGCAATTTTTTTAAAACAAATTTTACCATGGCAAATTCGTGACGTAGTCAATTTAAAGACGCGCCAAAACGCACCAACACACGTAATCCGTTTCATTCAGACACATATCGTGTTGCAGTGAAGGAAATCAAAGCTGTGCTCTGCGAGCATAATTATTTCAGTCGCTTCACAACACGACGATGCGCGGCGCATATAACGGAAGAGCAGCCATGTCTTACCAAAAGAACATCAGCCGTTATTGGTGCGATAAATGCGAGCGACATCCGAGACGGTTTTTGCACAAGAATCGCGCAGAAGTTGCGCCGACAGCGTATCATAACCGGCAGCGAAGCAGACGCGATTCCGCGCGTTTTTGTCACGAAACTGAGAAATATACGACGACCTTCACCGCACTGAGGTACAGCGAGACGGAGCACGCACACACGCACGCACGCACGCATAACACGCACGCACACACGCACGTACCCAAGCACGCACGAATGCCTACGCGTTGCATCACGCGCACATGTGATGAATTCGAAAGCGTAACAACTTCTCTTGAAGGTCAAATCAGCGCGCGTGTGCACACGAGAGAAGTTAGCAACCTCGCCCTGCTAATGGTTACTTTAGGCCTTTAGGGGGTGAGAGTTTAGAAACGGAGCAAAATATCAAAGCACTCAAACAAAAAAACATACGACGTCCATATAAGGTGATGCTTAAAGAGGTTAGGCATTCGCTGACGCTAGCAGGGGGCGCAGCGATCGCACCACCACACCACACAGTATCGACACTCGGTGGTGAACAACAGTAGAGGGCGTCCATAGGCGGCAGGCCTGAATAAGCACCGAACAGAAATTAATTAAAAATACTCACACTGTTACTTCGCTTACACAACATACACTTTATTCATGTTAAATAACTACAGATTCAGTATCTATCTTGTATCTATCTATCTATCTATCTACTATCTATCTATCTATCTATCTATCCATCTTCTATCTATCTATCTAAGTGTATCTATGCTATGTATCTATCTATCTATCTATCTATCTATCCTATCTTCTATCTATCTATCATCTGATCTATCTATCTATCTATTAATGTATCTATCTATGTATCTATCTATGTATCTACTATCTATCTATCTATCTATTCTATCTATCTATCTATCTAGTCTATCTATCTATCTATCTATCATCTATCTATCTATCTATCTATCTATTATCTTTCTATCTATCTTTCTATCTTTCATCTATCTATCTATCTATTATACTCAATGCTATCTGCTATCTATCTATCTATCTATCTATCTATCTATCTATCTAATATCTATACTATCTATACTATCTATCTATCTATCTATATATCTAATCTATCTATCTATCTATTCTATCTATCATCGTATCTATCTATCTATCTATCTATCTATCTATCTATCTATCTTATCTATCTAGTCTATCTATCTTTCTATCTATCTATCTATTCTCATCTTATCTATCTATCTATCTATCTATCTACTATCTATCTATCTATCTATCTATCTATCTATTCTGTCCTGTCTGTCTGTGTCTGTCTGTCTGTCTGTCCTGTCTGTCCGTTCGTGCCTCCGTCGTCGTCCGTCCCGTCCGTCCGTCGTCCGTCCGTCCGTCCGTCCGTCCGTCGCGTCCGTGCCGTTCCCGTCCCGTCCGTCCGTCCGTCCGTCGTCCGTCCGTCCGTCCGTCGTCCGCCGTCCGTCCGTCGTCGTCCGTCGTCCGTCCGTCCGGTGCGTCCCGTCCGTCCGTCCGTTCCGTCCGTCCGTCTGCCGTCCGTCCGTCCGTCCGTCCGTCCGTCCGTCTCCCGTCCGTCGTCGTTCCGTCGTCCGTCCGT
>NW_014577175.1:423061-426707 GCF_000485595.1 Priapulus caudatus | reverse complement strand
TCTCTCTCTCTCTCTCTCTCTCTCTCTCTTTCTCTCTCTCTTTCTGCTTCCGATCTGTCCGCTCGCTTGCCTTCCTCTAGATCTCGCTCTACGATCTCGGAAACCCGACTCGCCGCTCGAATGCACCAACTTTCTCATTGCCACGCCGCTCTCTCGCTGTGCCGAAAAAAGTCTAGAGGAGCAGAACGTAATTAGCCAGGGCTGTGTTGGTTTCTCTCCATACATTCACGGTACTACTTTCAACCTAACTATGGTCAGAGCACAGCGAGGAAGGAATCAGCTAGCCGCTGAGCGTGTGTATATAGGAGGCGTACAACAGTAAGCCTCCGCAAATTGTTCGCCGTTGCACTATTTCGTCTCTAGAAAAAGGCCTTTTTGGGCTTTTTTTCGCCGAATTCGGCACTAGAGTGCAATAATTTGCGTTATGCACGCAAGTTAGATGCCTCGGGCCGACGTCTAAAAAGCCATTAGAAGTAAATATTGTCTTGTTGTGTATTCGTGACATTCCGTCAGGTGCGTAGCCACAGCGACCAGTTGGTCATTTTTGTGTTTTGAAATGTGTTCAGACAACTTTGCAGAAATTCGCATCATAGAGCTGGCAAAAGTTTCGAGCGGAGCATAGAGCAATAGATAGATAGATAGATAGATAGATAGATAGATAGATAGATAGATATAGATTGATTGATATAAAAGACAAAGAAGACAATACAGACGATAAAGTATACTTTCATCATTTGTCATGATCAAGGTAAAATCCGTAGGAGCGTGCCTTCACAAGGCGCATCTCACTCGACATCACCCATCCAACTCGCTCTAGCTGCTCATATAGGATAGCTCCTGGCTATGAAAAGTGTCCCCAGCGAAACGGGATGGCTCTACACATCTAGGGTAGCGGTAGCTCTAAATGCACACTAGCTGGCTCTGAATATCTAGGGTATGTTTGGTTAACGACCGCCGAGTTACGAACAACGTAAAGGTTTCTGGAGTATTTAAAATAAGATCGTGATATTTTGAGTCTAGCTTCGTCTAGCGTTGTGTTACCAGCTGCGGACCTAGCTGGCAGTGGATGGGTGTATGCGTGCGTGCGTGCGTGCGTGCGTGCGTGCGTGCGTGCGTGCGTGCGAGCGTATGCATGCGTATACATTTGCGTGTGTGTGCGTGCGTCTGTATGCATTTGTGAGCGCCTGGGTGCCTGTGCACGTGTGAGCGCATGTGTGCGTGCGTTTGTGGCGCACACAAACACTACCCTGACAACTGTTCTACGAAGAGGCAGTGCAAGCATCAAGTATCGCTGACTATGCACAGCACCGCGCTTTAAGAGAGGAGGATGTGGATGCTCAAGAATGGGGATTAGGGGAGGCTCGCAGCCGAACAGCAGCTGCGCGCCGAGTTTCACTTTCACGGGTTTTTTGGCCCGTATTTACTTATGTGAGACGAAAAGACTAAAGTACAT
Source organism: Priapulus caudatus (assembly GCF_000485595.1). Taxonomy (NCBI): domain Eukaryota; kingdom Metazoa; phylum Priapulida; class Priapulimorpha; order Priapulimorphida; family Priapulidae; genus Priapulus; species Priapulus caudatus. The sequence goes on along the minus strand of NW_014577175.1, from coordinate 425,254 downwards.
TATTCTAAAAACATATGTCACGCCGTTAACTGCTATACTCATCTCACTGTACGTGGTCAGTAGGAACGCATAATTCGCGTATAAACAATAGAAACAATATAAGATATAAAACAATGTATTGCGATTATGTACATGACAACGTACATAACAATTACCATACAAAAACCGTAACAATCATGTAAATAACCGTACAACGACCAAACAATATCATTACGCGTATAGACAATAATATAGACAAGAACGCTACCGAATTGTTTACACGATAAAACGAAATAAAAAAAGCTCACATTGAACAAGGAGCCGGGAAAATATTTTTTTATGAGCATTTAGGGCTATTTATTTGGGTAGTCTATAGGGGCCATCCGTCGGGGAACTGTAAATTATGATGGTAATAAATTACAGATGCTTAAGGGACACACTAGGCGATTTTCACTGGCGACTCAGTCGGGCGAATCAATCGCCGGTGAAAATCGCCTAATGTGTCCAGTCAGTCGCCGCCGATTTGCAGCAGCGACTTAGTCGCCCGATTCGATCGCATCGATCAAAGCGTTTTGATATTATCGGGCGATTATTTCAGTCGCGCGACTACAATCGCCCAGTGTGTCCGGGTCGGCGAATGAGTCGCCCGATTGTACAATTCATCAGCCAATCAAACGGTGCCATTTTCAATCATGTGACTATCAATCTAGGTGGCGCGAGTGTTTTAGTGTTGCAGCGGGAGAAAAATCGCCGATGAATCGCGCTGATATTCGCCATTATGTGTCCACTCAGTCACCCGACTCATTCGCCGGCGATTCACTCGCCTGAAAATCGCCTAGTGTGTCCGGCCCTTTATAAGGCCTCGTGGCCCTTTATGACTCTCGTGTATGCTAGGTCACGTGATAGGAAAACGTTGATTTGACTCCGCACAGTGCGCAGTTTTCCTGCCACTCCCATCCCATCGATATGCACAGTGTTATGACATCGCAATATCATTTAACATGAAGCTCTTACTATGTACAGGTGATTTGCGGCACGTAGAGACGGTCTAGACTCTAGACCTCCGCTGCACATGTCTACAAAACTCTGATTATTGATATTGCTTTTTAAAGGTAATATTTATTAATAGTATTTCGTACTCATTAAGTAATTTTAACTGCTAAGTATTATTACTTACTAAACATATACTACGTAATACATCATAATTTATAAGTACTATATAATGTCGTATGTTATTATACGTCTTGCTAAAACTGCTTGCAAGTGAAAGCGCAATAAAGGCTCTCCTGTAGAAAGTTAAGGAAGTGTCGTAATAGGACGCAATCACACACACAACCTAGATCTCTGATCATTAACTCCGTTCCCACCGCATTCGTTCACCACCGACTTCGTTAACTCTCTCTCTGTCATCGCTCCTCACTTAACTCACTGACGACAAAAAGCTCGCTATAAGGAAACGAATCGAGTGGAGGAAAAAATGCACGACCGCCGCTGGAGACGAACTATATGAGCAGCGCGGAGGCAGCGGGTGGCGGCGCTGCTTCGTCACGGTTTTAATGAGATTCGAGCTGAATTCGAGGCGGTGCGAGTCCCACCACACGCCACACGCGCGCGCGTGCGTGTGTGTATTTGTGTGTGCGTCAATGCGTGCGTGCGCGCGTGCGTATGTGTGTGTGTGCATGCCCGTGTTCGTGCGTTCTTGTGCGTGTGCGTGCATGCGTGCGTTTGCGTGCGTGCGTGTGTCTGTGTGCCCCGCAAGTATGACATGGAGGCATGACCATGGCTAGCAACTGGGTCATCAATGATAACTCGTTGTTCGATGGAACAACGAGATAGATAGATATATAGTAGGCGTTGCGGCGTGTATTCCGCATCAATCATTGCGGAAACGTAGCGGCACGTCTATCGTCCGTGAATCTATCTATCGTCTCGCTGTGAGATTTCAGGACGTGCGCCAACGCGAACTTTCTCCGCGGAAAGTTCAGTGACAGTCGGATCCCGCTAAACGCCGCCAAACTCAACTCTTCCTATCACCACGAGTCAGTCACCCCCGTAAAATCAAAAGCAATCTCACAAGAAAGGAGCAGGGTCTGCTGTAAGCACGTGTCATTCCCTGTGAAACATACATGTAAAAACGTTGGATCCGTGCGTGCGCGGCCAAAGCGTTACCAAATATAGCAATACGTGTTATAAAGCTATAGGATGTGGGGTTAT
>NW_014577175.1:414669-423036 GCF_000485595.1 Priapulus caudatus | reverse complement strand
ATAGTGAAGAGAGAATAAACAAAGAGAGAGAGGAGAGCAAGAAAAGAAAGAAATCAGAGATAGAGAGAGAGAGAGAAAAAAAAAAGAAAAAATGAGAGAGGAAGAGAGTGAGAGAATCGTGTGTCTAGTGTGAGGAAGCAGAGGACGTAGAAGACGAGATAAGAGAAACGAGCCGTGTAAAAGACACAGCTACTGTAAAATATAGCTATTTACTCCCGCGTCCAATGAAAACAGAGCGATCACTAATTGGCAGGAGTGGGAGCATTCGCGAGTTCCTGTTCCCTTGTCTGTTTTTTCGTGAATGTGGACTCAGTCGAAATGTATGTATACGTCAAACGCTCATTATAGCTTGCAGAAGTAGCAGCACATGCGCGGCCAACGCACAACAGCACACAGCACGCATTGCAGCGTACTCACCAACAAGCACGCACTAACCAGCCAACATGTTTGCTTGCATCTATGACAAATACAACATGACGCATAACCTCTCCTATGACAGCTATTTGTCATAGAAGTTTTCTTGCTTATGACAAATATTGGCGAGTGCAACATTCGTTCCGCTTTGAACAGCTGAAATTCACGTTTTGCGTTCCTAATAATTAATCATCATAATAATTTATGAGCTAAGCGCCCTAAAAACTCCTATGATGCGCACAAACACATAAAATGCTCTTATGACAATATGTCATAGAGAACGATATAGAGCATGACGTATATGTCATAGTATCTAGCAGAACAGCGGGACCTACACGCACGCACTAATTCACAACACGCAGCACGCACACACGCTCGCTACCATCGCTTTGACTATCGCGGTAAGTAAGGACGAGAGAAAGAAAGGTTTTCTCCAGGCCTTTAAACGAATCTCGCGAATTTGACAGTACTGAATCGACTGGTTGCATGTTAGGCAGACCTCTTTGACGTGCATTACTACTGTAGGCGGGGTCGCCTCTAACCCTCCCACTATTATACAATGTCGAGTATGACGCCACATCGTGGTCACAGTATTCTCGTCGTTGCATAAGGTGAGTGGTGAACAATAATTTCAGTAGGCATGCAGTCCCCCGGGCTAAGATTCGTAATAGTACTTGTTGTTCGTTTCGCGGGAGTCGTGGGTGCTTGCGTGTGTGTGTGTGTGTGGCGTGCGTGCGTTGCGTGCGTGCGTGCATGGCGTAGTACCTACGTACGTCACGCGTCGAACTGTAATAAACATTGGTATCGTCCGTCACCAATCAACCACGAATCATTTAGCCATTTACTTCCTTAATCTAATTCCCAACTCTAACCTGTCCCCTAATCGCATCCCTCTAACATATCCCTAACCCCAAACTCTAACCTATCCTAACCCCAACTCTAACCCTGTCCCTAACCCCCAACTCTAACGCTGTCCTAAACTCCAACTCTTAACCTAATTCCTAACCGCGCAACTCTAACATATCCCTAACCTCGAACTCTAATGACGGGTGATCCCCTAACCCAACTTAACCTATTCCCTACCCCCGACTCTTAGACGCTAATTCCTTCCCCCAACTGTAACATCAAACTGCAGCGAGTGCACTTCGTAACTCAGGATACTATGAGATTTTAACCCAGTATAACCCAGGATATCCATAGATTGACCCATGAGCGAGAGCCGCTCATCTGTCTGGAGTTTGCTCTAAAGCTAATCCCTAACCCCAACTCTAACTATCGCCTAACCCAACTCTATCCCTATCTGTCGGCCTTAACCCTAACTCTAACCTGCCTAACCCAACTCTAACCTCCCGATTCCTAACCCCAACTCTAACATCAAACTGCATGCAGTGCAGCCTTCGTACAACTCGGGATACCTATGAGATTTAGTACCCAGTATACCGCAGGATACGCCAGTTAGATAGAGCCCATAAGCGAGAGCGCCATCTGAACGTGGAGTTTGCTACGTAACATATCGCCTTTACTCCCAACTCTAATCTATCCCTAAACCCAACTCTAACTCTATCCTAACCCCTAACTCTAACCTATTCCTACCCCAACTCTAACCTATCCTAACCCCCAACTCTAAACTAATCCCTAACCGTAAGCTCTGTCCCTAAACCCTAGACCTAACTCTGAGCATACATGTACGGAGGTCCTATAGTCCCTGGTAGCCGCTGGTTGTCATCGCGCCGAGTTCATAAAACCGGGTCGAGTATATTATACATAAAAGACGAGTAATTACACCATGTTACCGTCGCGGCCCAACGGACTTACCAGAATCAACGCGCGCCGCGCGCACGCATACACACAACCTCACGTGTACCCGCACACGCGCGTGCGCAGACGCAACACGAACATCCACCGGCACGCACACGCGCACGTGCGCACACTAGCTGCTCATCTGTGTACATCACCCATCGGATGATGGCATCCCTTTTACCGCCAGTAAAAGTGGATTCAGCCGGCAGAAGAGAGGCGCAATGCCAGCGTGCAGCAGCAGCAGCAGCAAGCATCGCAGCAGCAGACCCGCTGCGATTGAAAACCTAGACGGGATGACCGCGCTCGCTGCATCCCGTACCCCGCATTCTGCTGTGTATCCATCCAATTCCATCCAGCCCAGCCACCAGCAGTAGTTTCCTGCCGTGCGTCAACGTCACGTTACCGCGGCCGCACAAACACTCAGCCGGTGATTACCCTGTATATTGCCGCCGCACGGCAGGGCCGGCGGTTAGGGCTAGAGCCGCGTGGGCTGTGCGGCGCGAGCGGTAAGAGGAAATTTTCAGCCGGGATCCTCGGATACTCAGATGGGCAAGCTGGATGCAACGTAGAGTATCAAACATGGCAGCCAGGTGAGTTGCGAGGCGGAGGCTGAGCGATAAGGATGAAGGATGCGAGGGAGTTCCTGCATCCAGACGACTGCAATAATCGATAGGGAGTTGTCCGTGTGATGGGGTTAGGATTAGGTGAGCTAGGGTTGAGGACTAGGTTAGGTTCGTAATTAGTGAGACTAGGTTATGAATGTAGTTTTAGTTACTTTGGAGCTAAGAGTTAGGACATCAACCGCCGATGCAGGCTCATGCTACGATAGATTAGGAATAGGGAGAAGAAGATGATGATGATGATGATGAGATGAATGATGATGACGATGAATAAATGACGATTGGACGATGACGACGACGACGATGACGAGAATGTATGGGACGGCACGAGCCGTCGGTGATGTAATGCGCGCGGTCCGATAGCGTACTCTGAAGACCGTGAAACATTCGATCGTCGCAGCGTGGTTTTCTACATCAGAAACGCCCAGACTTAAGGTAGAGCGACAATAGTTCCTGCTGTTTATCAAAGATGAAGTCTTTATGTTAATTGTTATATGAAGTATAGTGAATTAGACTTCTCTGCGGAAGAACAGCCTCTCTAGCGATCTGGTAAACAACGCGCATGCCTGCGCACGTTGCATATACATACGCCAAGAGTTAGGGCCCGAAGGTTTGACGTATCCGGAATTTATGCAAACATCTGCGCGGTCTGTTCTGTGTAAAGAGATCTGGTTAGCCAGAGTGCAGGGGAAGGGCCCTATAAGAGGGAGAGGGGCAGGTCACGGTCCGGAGCGCGTGTGCAGGGTGGCTTGCGGAGAGGCGAGGAGGGAGAGGGATCAATCTCATGATGAGTGAATGACCGAGTGAGGCGGCAATGTCGAGTAAGTCTATAGTTAAGTTGTTCGTCCCGGTCCTCCTCTGGTGCTACTGGAGCCTAGTACGTGTGCGTACGCGTGCTTGATGAATTATGAGCGCTTCTTCCCTAGCGTGTATCGTTGAAATATATATATATATTATAACAAGCGTGCTTATTCGGTAGTCCAAGGCCTGTTGGATTGCGGCGTCGTTATTAATTGCCTAGGCGTAGCATGCGGCATTAGTTTCACATGTTCAGCGTGCGGCAATGACGGTAGGTCGCTACGCCCACTTGGCGCGTGTGCGTGCGCGCGCGCGCTCGTGAGTGGAGAGTGAGTGAGTGAGTGAGTGAGTGAGTGAGCTGAGTGAGTGAGTGAGTCGAGTGAAGGTGAGTGAGTGAGTGAGTGAGTGAGTGAGTTGAGTGAGTGAGTGAGTGAGTGAGTGAAGTGAGTGAGTGATGATGAGTGAGTGAAGTGAGTGAGTGAGTGAGGTGAGTGAAGTGAAGTGAGAGTGAAGTGAGTGAGTGAGTAGTGAGTGAGTGAGTGAGTGAGTGAGTGAGTGAGTGAGTAGTGAGTGAGTGAGTGAGTGAGTGACGTGAGTGAGTGATGAGTGAGTGAGTGAGTGAGTGAGTGAGTGAGTAGTGAAGTGAGTGGAGTGAGTGAGTGAGTGAGTGAGTGATGAGTGAGTGAGTGAGTGAGTGAGTGATGAGTGAGTGAGTGAGTGAGTGAGTGAGTGAGTGAGATGATGAGTGGAGTGAGTGAGTGAGTGAGTGAGTGATGAGTGAGTTGAGTGAGTGAGTGAGTGATGAGTGAGTGAGTGAGTGGAGTGAGTGGTGAGTGAGTGAGTGAGAGTGAGTGAGTGAGTGAGTGAGTGAGTGATGTGAGTGAGTGAGTGAGTGAGCTGAGTGAGCTGAGTGAGTGAGGTGAGTGAGTGAGGTGAGTGAGTGAGTGAGTGGTGAGTGAGAGAGTGAGTGAGTGAGTGAGTGAGTGAGTGAGATGAGTGAGTGAGTGAGTGAGTGAGTTGAGTGAGTGAGTGAGTGAGGTGAGTGATGGAGTGAGTGAGTGAGTGAGTGAGTGAGTGAGTGAGTGAAGGTGAGTGAGTGAGTGAGCGAGCGAGCGAGCGTAGCGCCGTGCGTTGGCGGTGAATGTGCGCGTGCCTTGTCTATTGCGTGTGTGCGCGCATATCTGTCTACGTGCGTGTACGACTGACTGTGAGTGGTGCGTAGCATATATATATACAGGATGTAGATTAATAGGTCCCTATTATCTACTCCTCGATATATATATAATATATATAAGTTTCAGAGTTAATTCAATGGTTACCGTAAAAGTCTGGGCTTTGATCTTCATTTACGCATGGTAAACTAGACGTGCATAGTGCGGCATTGTACACGTGTATTAGGACAGCGGAGCAGCATCTAGGATGGCTCAACGTTGCGGCTTTGAGCGGACGATAATCCAGCGAGCGGCCTGTCGACATTCAAAAACAACTCGCTGCAGCAAAAATACTCGATAAATATTGGCGATTTCTGTTGTTTTTTCTAATGTAGCCCCCGATACCATCACATGAGCGTGCGCAGACCCGAAAGTATATGTACAGTCTCAAAACATGCTCGCGCCGCGGCGAAACCGAATATTATACGATATAGATATAGATCGGCAGGGCAGGCAGAGCAGAGGGAAGGGAGGGCGATTGCAGCCGGTGTGGTTTTCTCTAGTTATTAAGCGGAGCGTCTGCATTAATAGTGTTAAGCTTATAGAAATCGCGCGTCGTTTGCAACATCCTGAGGGCCGTTTGTCAGAACATCTGTAAAGCGTAATGCTAATGTTAATGCTAAGAAAACACTTACGACTAATGTTTAATGTTACGGAGAGGAGTGTTGAGAGAAACACATGCAGCTATTAGAAAACTTACGATAAACAGGAACTTCATCTACGAAGGCTCCTCTTGTAATATTGGTAGAATATAATATATATGCATATTTTTATATATAATATGTATATTGCATATTGGATGAGAATGATCACAAAATTCAAATTCATACACATTTATTGTACATCACAGTAATTTATGCATATTATTGATGGCTAACCAGCAAATTAATATAATAGAAGATCATATTTGATGAAAAACGACGCAGTCATGAATTTTATTCTGCACACAACAAAGACAAATTCTCACACTGTAACACCAGATGCAGAGGTCCATGGGAAGTGAAAAAGTAATTTAAAACAAGCGAACTATGCCAAATACGCCATTTTAAATGTTTTGGTTTTGTTTTATAATCGGTAGATAAATAATATTTTGACGTGTTTTTCAAGAAAAATGACATTTTACTCATTATTAATATGAAATATAATATCACTATAATTGTAATTCGTAGTGTAAATGTGTTATTTTCATCTTAATATTAAAGTTACGAGACGTCCTGGGCTCTCGTAATGTTAAGAGAATATTTTCGAGGATTTTCGATTCGTACGTAACTTTGTGATGTTTCTGTCAACGGTTTACGAGTGGAAGTTAATGTTATCAGGAGCTAATAATGACAAATTTGTCATTATTAGCTCCTGATGTTATGACTAATGTTAAGACTAATTTTGTTTCTGACAACGGACCCCTGGTTAATAGTTTAATTAAAGCTGTCTATTGTCCTTGCCAAAACTTGATTGGTTTTTAAAGACAAATTTGTCTCATTAACTCCTGATATATATATTACATTGACCATAGCTTAACACTATTAGATGCAGACGCTCGCTAATAAGAACTCATCTTCTCCAGAACTAGAGAAACCACACGGCTGCATCCGTCCCCTCCCTTCCGTCTGTCTGCCTGCCTGCATCTATATCTATTCGTATATATTCGGTTTCGCCGCGGCGCGAGCATGTTTTTGAGACTGTACATATACTTTCGGTCTGCGCACGCTCTGTGATGGTATGGGGGCTACATTAGAAAACAAACAGGAATCGCCAATATTTATCGACGTATTTTTGCAGCGAGTTGTTTTGGAATGTCGACAGGCGCTCGCTGGATTATCCGTCCGTCAAAGCCAGTAACGTTGGCCCATCCTAGATGTGCTCCACTGTCCTAATACACGTGTACAATGCCGCACTATGCACGTTAGTTTACCATGGTAAATGAAGATCAAAGCCCAGCTTTTAGGTAACCATGATTAACTCTGAAACTATATATATATATATCAGGAGTAGATAATAGGGACCTATTATCTACTCCTGATATATATATATATGTACGCACTCACTCACTCACGCACTATGACAGGCACGCGCACATTCACGCACGCACGCACGCACGCACGCACGCACGCACGCACTCACTCACTCACTCACTCACTCACTCACTCACTCTCACTCTCACTCACGCGCGCGCGCGCGCACGCACACGCGCACACGTGGCGTAGCGACCTAACCGTATGCGCACGTTGAAGTGAAACTAATGCGCATGTACGCCTAGGCAATATAACGACGACGCATCCAACAGGCCTTGACTAACCGAATAAGCACGTCGTATATATATATACACACGTACACGCTAGGGAAGAAGCGCTATAATTATCAGCACTCCACGTACGTACACGTACAGGGCTCCAGTTAGCACCAGAGGAGGGACCGCGGGACGAACAACTAACTATAATCTTACTCGACATTGCCGCCTCCTCGGTCGTTCACTCATCAGAGTTGATCCTCTCCCTCCTCGCTCTCCGCACCACCCTGCACACTCTCCGACCGTGCCTGCCCCTCTCCCTCTATAGCCTTCCCCTGCACTCTGGCTAACCAGATCTCTCTACACAGAACAGACGCGCAGATGTTTGCATAAATTCCGGGATACGTCAAACATTCGGGCCCTTGAACTCTTGGCGTATGTATATGCAACGTGCGCAGGATGCGCGGTTGTTCTACAGATCTAGAGAGGCTGTTCTCCGCAGAGTCTAATCACTACTACTCATATAACATACGATTCATCTTCGTAAACAGCAGTCTATTGTCGCTCTACTTAAGTCTGGCGTCTGTCTGCATGTAGATAAACCACGCTGCGACGAATGTTTCAGGTCTCAGGTACGCTATGGGACCGCCGCGCATACATCACCGACGTCGTCGTCCCCATCATCACCGTCATCGTCGTCGTCGTCATCGTCATCATCATCATCATCATCATCGTCATCGTCATCGTCATCATTATGATCATCATCATCATCTTCTCCCTATTCCTAATCATAAACGTAGCATGAGCCTGCATGGTGATGACCTAACTCTAGCTCCAAACGTAACTAAAACTAATCATTAACCTAGTCTACTAATTACGAACCTAACCTAGTCCTAACCCTAGCCTCACCTAATCCTAACCCCATCACCACGGACAATCCCCTATCGTTATTGAGGTCGTCTGGATGCAGGAACTCCTCCGCATCCTCATCCTTATCCTCAGCCTCCGCTCGCACTCACCTGGCCTGCCATGTTGATACTCTACGTTGGATCCAGCTTGCCCTCTGAGTATCCGCCGATCCCGGTGAAATTCCTTTACCCTCGCGTGCACAGCCCACGGGCTCTAGCCCTACCGCGGCCCTGCCGTGGGGCGCAATATACAGGGCTAATCACCGGCTGAGTGTTTGTGCGGCCGCCGGTACGTGACGTCTGACGCACGGCAGACCTACTGCTGGCTGGCTGGCTGGCTGGATGGATGGATGGATACACAGCAGAATGCGGGGTCGGGATGCAGCGAG
>NW_014577175.1:403218-414659 GCF_000485595.1 Priapulus caudatus | reverse complement strand
ACACTACGAATTACAATTATAGTGATATTATATTTTATAATAATGAGTAAAATGTCTTTTTCTTGAAAAACACGTCAAAAATATTAGTTATCTACCGATTATAAAACAAAACAAAACATTTAAAAATGGCGTATGGCATTTGTTCGCTTGTTTTAAATACTTTTCCACTTCCCATGACTCTCGCATCTCGTGTTACAGTGTGAGAATTTGTCTTGTTGTGCAGAATAAATTCATGACCGCGTCGTTTTTCATCAAATATTATCTATATCTATATTATATGTGGTTAGCCATCATAATATGCATAAATTACTGTGATGTACAATAAATGTGTATGAATTTGAATTTTGTGATCGATTCTCATCCAATATGCAAATATACATATAATATATATATATATATATATATATATATATTCTCATCCAATATACAATGAGCAGCCTTGTGATGAAGTTCCTGTTATCGTAAGTTTTCTAATAGCTGCGATGTGTTTCTCTCAACGCTCCTCTCGTAACATTAACATTAGTCGTAAGTGTTATCTTAGCATTGACATTAGCATTAACTTTACGATGTTTCTGACAACGGCCCTCAGGATGTTGCAAAGACGCGCGATTTCTATAGCTTAACACTATTAGATGCAGACGCTCGCTAATAAGAACTCATCTTCTCCAGAACTAGAGAAACCACACGGCTGCATCCGTCCCCTCCCTTCCGTCTGTCTGCCTGCCTGCATCTATATCTATTCGTATATATTCGGTTTCGCCGCGGCGCGAGCATGTTTTTGAGACTGTACATATACTTTCGGTCTGCGCACGCTCTGTGATGGTATGGGGGCTACATTAGAAAAACAAACAGGAATCGCCAATATTTATCGACGTATTTTTGCAGTGAGTTGTTTTGGAATGTCGACAGGCGCTCGCTGGATTATCCGTCCGTCAAAGCGAGCAACGTTGGCCCATCCTAGATGTGCTCCACTGTCCTAATACACGTGTACAATGCCGCACTATGCACGTTAGTTTACCATGGTAAATGAAGATCAAAGCCCAGCTTTTAGGTAACCATGATTAACTCTGAAACTATATATATATATATATATGTACGCACTCACTCACAGTCAGTCGTACACGCACGTAGACAGATATGCGCGCACACACGCACATAGACAGGCACGCGCACATTCACAGACGCACGCACACTCACTCACTCACTCACTCACTCACTCTCACTCACGCGCGCGCGCACGCACGCACGCACACGCGCACACATGGCGTAGCGACCTATAACCGTATACGCACGTTGAAGTGAAACTAATGCGCATGTACGCCTAGGCAATATAACGACGACGCATCCAACAGGCCTTGACTAACCGAATAAGCACGTTGTATATATATATACACGTACACGCTAGGGAAGAAGCGCTATAATTATCAGCACTCCACGTACGCACACGTACAGGTCTCCAGTTAGCACCAGAGGAGGGACCGGGACGAACAACTAACTATAATCTTACTCGACATTGCCGCCTCCTCGGTCGTTCACTCATCAGAGTTGATCCTCTCCCTCCTCGCTCTCCGCACCACCCTGCACACGCTCCGACCGTGCCTGCCCCTCTCCCTCTATAGCCTTCCCCTGCACTCTGGCTAACCAGATCTCTTTACACAGAACAGACGCGCAGATGTTTGCATAAATTCCGGGATACGTCAAACATTCGGGCCCTTGAACTCTTGGCGTATGTATATGCAGCGTGCGCAGGATGCGCGGTTGTTCTACAGATCTAGAGAGGCTGTTCTCCGCAGTGTCTAATCACTACTACTCATATAACATACGATTCATCTTCGTAAACAGCAGGAACTATTGTCGCTCTACTTAAGTCTGGCGTCTGTCTGCATGTAGATAAACCACGCTGCGACGAATGTTTCAGGTCTCAGGTACGCTATGGGACCCCCGCGCATACATCACCGTCGTCGTCGTCACCATCATCATCGTCATCGTCGTCGTCGTCACCATCATCATCGTCATCATCATCATCATCATCATCATCATCATCATCATCATCATCATCTTCTTCTCCCTATTCCTAATCATAATCGTAGCATGAGCCTGCATGGTGATGTCCTAACTCTAGCTCCAAACGTAACTAAAACTAATCATTAACCTAGTCTACTAATTACGAACCTAACCTAGTCCTAACCCTAGCCTCACCTAATCCTAACCCCATCACCACGGACAATCCCCTATCGTTATTGAGGTCGTCTGGATGCAGGAACTCCTCCGCATCCTCATCCTTATCCTCAGCCTCCGCTCGCACTCACCTGGCCTGCCATGTTGATACTCTACGTTGGATCCAGCTTGCCCTCTGAGTATCCGCCGATCCCGGTGAAATTCCTTTACCCTCGCGCGCACAGCCCACGGGCTCTAGCCCTACCGCGGCCCTGCCGTGGGGCGCAATATACAGGGCTAATCACCGGCTGAGTGTTTGTGCGGCCGCCGGTACGTGACGTCTGACGCACGGCAGACCTACTGCTGGCTGGCTGGCTGGATGGATGGATGGATACACAGCAGAATGCGGGGCCGGGATGCAGCGAGCGCGGGCATCCCGTCTAGGGTTTCATCCGCAGCGGGTCTGCTGCTGCTGATGCTGCTGCTGCTGCTGCTGCTGCTGCTGCACGCTGGCATGCGCCTCTACTGCCGGCTGAATCCACTTTTAATGGGGTAAGGGGTGCATCATCCGATGGTGATGTACACAGCATGAGCGCTGTGTGCGCGTGCGCGTGTGCGTGCGCGTGGATGTTCGTGTGCGTGTGCGCACGCGCGTGTGCGGGTACACGTGAGCGTGTGTGTATGCGTGCGCGCGCGCGCTTGATTCTGTAAGTCGTTGGCCGACGGTAACACTGGTGTATTTACTCGTTATTTATGTATATATACTCTACCCGGTTTATGAACTCGGCGCGATGACACAGCGTTTACCAGACTATAGGACCTCCGTACATGTATGCTCGAGTTAAGGTTAGGGTTAGGGACAGAGTTAGGGTTAGGGATAGGTTAGAGTTGGGGTTAGGAATAGGTTAGAGTTGGGGTTAGGAATAGGTTAGAGTTGGGGTTAGGAATAGGTTAGAGTTGGGGTAAGGGATAGATTAGAGTTGGGGTAAGGGATATGTTAGAGCAAACTCCACGTCAGATGGCGCTCTCGCTTATGGGCTCTATCTACTGGGTATCCTGGGTATACTGGGTACTAAATCTCATGGTATCCCGAGTGTACGAAGGTGCACTGCATGCAGTTTGATGTTAGAGTTGGGGTTAGGAATAGGTTAGAGTTGGGGTTAGGGCAGGTTAGAGTTAGGGTAAGGGATAGGATAGAGTTGGGGTTAGGGATAGGTTAGAGTTGGGGTTAGGGATAGCTTAGAGCAAACTCCACGACAGATGGCGCTCTCGCTCATGGGCTCAATCTACTGGATATCCTGGGTATACTGGGTACTAAATCTCATAGTATCCTGAGTGTACGAAGGTGCACTGCATGCAGTTTGATGTTAGAGTTGGGGGTAGGAATAGGTTAGAGTTGGGGGTAGGAATAGGTTAGAGTTGGGGTTAGGGATAGGTTAGAGTTGGGGTTAGGGATATGTTAGAGTTGGGGTTAGGGATAGGTTAGAGTTGGAGTTAGGGACAGGTTAGAGTTGGGGTTAGGGACAGGTTAGAGTTGGGGTTAGGGATAGGTTAGAGTTGGGGTTAGGGATATGTTAGAGGTGGGATTAGGGACAGGTTAGAGTTGGGATTAGATTAAGAGTAATGCTAATAATTCGTGGTGATGGTGACGACGATACCATTGTTTATTACAGTCTTCGACGTGACGTACGTAGGTACGTACGCATGCACGCACGCACGCACGCACGCACGCACACACACGCAAGCACCCACGACCTGCGAACGAAAACAGTACTATTACGATCTTAGCCCGGGGGACTGCATGTACTGAAATTATTGTTCACTCACCTTATGCAACGACGAGGAATACTGTGACCCACGATGTGGGTCATACTCGAACATTGCTATAATAGTGGGGGAGGGGTTAGGGCGACCCCGCTACAGAGTAATGGCACGTCAAAGAGGTCTGCTAAAATGCAACCAGTCATTAGTACTTCAAATCGCTGACAGATTCGTAAAGCCTGTGAGAAAACCTTTCTTTCTCTCGTCCTTACTTACCGCGATGGTAAGCGAGCGTGTGTGCGTGTCTGTGTGTGAATTAGTGCGTGCGTGTAGGTCCCGCCTGTTCTGCTAGCATCTATGACATATACGACATGCGCATATACGTTCTCCTATGACACTATTTGTCATAAGAAGATTCTTATGTGTTGTGCGCATCATAGGAGTTTAGGAGCGCTTAGCTCCTAATTATTATGATGATTAATTATTATGAACGCAAACAGTGAATTTCAGCTGTAAAGCGGAACGAAGTTGACTCGCCAATATTTGTCATAAGAAGAAACTTCCTATGACAAATAGTGTCATAGGAGAGCGTATATGCGTATGTTGTATTTGTCATAGATGCAAGCAGAACATGTTGGTAGGTTAGTGCGTGCTTGCGTGTGAGTACGTGCATGCGTGTGTGTGCGTGTGCGTGCGCGCATGTGCTGCTTACTCTGCAAGCTATAATGAAGGTTGACGTATACATACATCGACTGAGTCACATTCACGTAAAAACAGACAAGGGACAGGAACTGCGAATGCTCCCACTCTGCCAATTAGTGATCGCTGTTTATTATTGGACGCGGGAGTAAATAGCTATATTTTACAGTAGCTGTGTTTACACGGGTTTCTTTATCTCGTCTTCTACGTCCGTCTGCTTCTCACCACTGACACACGATTCTCTCACTCTCTCTCTCTCTCTCTCTCTCTCTCTCTCATTTTTTCTTTTTTTCTTTCTCTCTCTCTCTTTCTCTCTCTCTCTCTATCTCTGTTTCTTTCTTTCTTGCTCTCTCTCTCTCTTTGTTTATCTCTCTCTCTCACTCTACGAATGTTCTTGCAATTTGCACAGACATCATGGATGTATACGCACGTACGCATACGCACATTGGGATCCACCACAATGCTAATAAGTCACTATAAGATACACTAAGAAAGCTGCAGAGATCCGTACTCAATTCACCCTATCCCCTCCGCGCGCTACTGCTTTGGGTCAGGACCCTACATTACGAACTACTGACCCGACCTACCCACCTACTGCATCAGTTCCCTGAGCCCCTAGAACTGAACATCTGGACATCAGCTTCCCTCTTAGCTGTAAGCTTCAGCTAAACACGTGCACTGCCTCGGCGAGGCACCGCGGCCAGTAAGAGATGATGAGAGCTGAGATATATACTGCGCTAGCCACGGATTAACGATTCCAACTCGTAAACAAAATCGCGTTTCTTCGGCTGACAGATCGCCGTCGGATAAGCAGCGTGCCAACATAAGCAGCCAGCGTGCGCCAAGACAACACCGCTAAATACCACGTAATCGAAAATATCAATGTGTATACATACGTACATACATGGTGCAGCGAAAGCATGACAGGGCGCATCGCAATACGGTTCGCGCTGTCAGGGCCGGACTGGCGATCGTGAGGTTTTTTTTTTTTTTTATAAATCTGCGGCCTGCAGGCCATATTATATATTTATATATATATTTTCAAGAGCGTATAAAGAAGCCTTCTTTATACGCTCTTGATATTTTAAATCTGCGGCCTGCAGGCCATAATTATTATAGGTGGGGACGGAGTACTACGCAGTTGTTGGCTCATTAGTTTGTGATTCACATGCATAAAATTCACCAGAATGCATGGAATGAACTCAATGAAGTCTTTGTAACAAAAATTTTCCGGTGGGGGAGTCTCGGGACCCCCCCCCCTCTGCTTAAAAGGTGGCCTGACCGGGGCTATATTTCGCTCTATATTTCCCGACCTGAACGATTTCCCAGTCCGGCCCTGCGCGCTGTAGAGGGTTTCACATCACGGTCACATATACCCTCGCATGAATGACTCCGTTGAATGAAATTTAATGACTGCATCGGAACGCTTGCATTCCAAAAGCATTTTTTCATCGCGCCAGATGATGATCATAACGTATCTCCTTCTCTCTCTCTCTTCCCCCCTCTCCCCCCCTCTCTCTCTCTTTCTTTAATGCGGAAATAGCAATCATACTAAGCCGCATAAATCGCTCTCCGCCCCCCACCACCAGCACCAGCACCAGCACGGACACCCGCATGCCGTGTTCTCACAGATCGTAATAGCAGGAGGGAAAGTAAATAGGACATAGCACATAGGAAGTAATGCAAACAGTGGTGCCGGTGTTACTGCCACAACGATTCATTCGGCTCGAATAAACATCCGTAATTAATGACTTTTGACATTATACGCACATTCCCGACCCACCCCGTTTACGCCTAGCATATCATAACCATAGCATAGCTCCATATATTTCCTTACCACTATCTTCGTTATCGAGTGTCTTATACGTTATTGTTAATACATTAATATATATATTAAATATTATATTGTTCTACTTCTCATTATTATTATTTTAAACAAAGTATTAGGTTTATAATAACTTATAATAAGTCACTTACTGCTACAGCTGCCCTTAACACTTGTATGTGTGACCGGGTTGCATCTCGTCACGGAATAAAACACGTCTGGTGACATACTAGTAACGTACACTTGTATTTGTAAAAGTACATTAACGTAGTTCTGTTAATATTTACATTTCCGGTGCAAGAAAACACAGTGACCACACTGACAGACACGCACGCACGCACGCACGCACACATTACATCACCCACGATGTCTCTGCTAGCTATAGCAGAAGGTCAAGGTGCCCGTAGATGTTACATTCATGTTCATCGCGGTACGAAATCACGTGACCCGGCTGAAAGCGTCCCAGGTATTTCTACAACTCTACTTTCGAGTAAACTCGCTGTAAAGGAGCGACGGCTCACGCAGTATGTGTGCAAATTAATTGATAGCCGGCTCCACGGGAGGGTCCGCTGTAGTGTTGTGTCTATTAATCAATGTCTTCTCCCCCCCCCTCTCTCCCCCCTCTCTCTCTCAGTCTCTTTCTCCCCACCTCTCTCTCTCTCTCTCTCTCTCTCTCTCTCTCTCTCTCTCTCTCCCTATCAAACACATGCGCGCGCGCGCGCGAGCGTTTAGATGTTTTCAATGCATTGTGTTGTCAAACACGCACGCGCACGTACACACAAACGCACGCACACAAATATACACATGCATATATATATAGATCTACACACGTTCGAGCAAATCCATGCTGACCGTCTGGTGTGCGACATAATACTCACGCGAAACTTGAGGAGGAAGGAAGGAACGACGGAGCAGGAGCAGCAGTTGCTGAACGAGCGCCATCTCGTCATAGCGGCTCTCGCGGCCCAAGCAGCCGACCACGGCCACAACCCGGAGCTTCACAGCAGACACACGTCGTCTGCCGACACGCACGCACACACACCGACTGATCCCTGTCGCAGGAGCATCCCAACAGTACACCACCGTGTGCGTGCGTGCGTGCGTGTGCGTGAGTGCGTGAGTCACGCGTAGGAAGATCACGCGAATTAGCCCAGAGCTCGGGAAGAACTAAAATGTTTAGACATCGGAGAAGCCGACAAAATGGAAAACGGAGCGAAAGAGATGGCCATATGGAAGGATTGGGGACATAGAGCTTACGCTGACTAACTGACTGCCCTCCGCCTTCTATATCGCCACACCACCACCAGCAGTAGCATCAACACTACTAGCAGCACTAGCAGCACTAGCAGCAGCAGCAGCAGCAGCGCTCAGACGAGGAGCGAAGATTTTGTTGTTGATAAACTCCAGCAATTGCGCAACGCCAACCAATTCAGAAAGTCAACAACAAGAAACAGTTGCAATGTTCAGAGAAGCAACCGCGCAAGCCGCAGCATTCGACGAAGCGACCTCTTCGCGCATCTGTGGACCATTCTCATTTTAGAACCTACCTACTCCCCGACTCCCCGTCGTCAGTTTGTATCTTTCTACTGCTTGAACAGCATTCGCCAATTGACACAAATCGACACACGTCGATCGCCGGCGAAAATGTACCCCGCACACACCGTTAAGATCGCGTCAATGTTATTGATACAATCCCGATACAGTAACAAGACGGTAACGAGACACACGGATATGGCTATGCTAACCTTGAAAGTTAAAAGTTGAAAGGTTGCGACTCATCAATGTAACGCACACACAGTGACGATAAACATCCCATCTCCGCAGTGCACCACTCTTTGATCACGCACCCGCGGTTAGAGGAATTCCTTCCTATCTAAAGGGACTCTAACCCTGGTTGTAAATGAAGTGCGTATAATTAAGCTTGCTATAGTCTACGCAAGAATCAAGACTCATAGTTATCTCCGACTACTGATCACGCTGCTCACATCAAAGTCCGCCGCTTATAATATATAATCTGCATATTTAAGATAGCTGCTTAATCTCCGCCGTGCCTAAAGCAACGCCAGGATGCACCAAGTACACAAGACATGATACGGTCGTCCACCGAATGCTATAATAACGCCGGCCATATTAGCCAATAGCGACCACGCCTACCTTTCGTGCGTAGCCTTATAACCAACAGCGGCAAACACCAACAGCAGACAATTCCAGCTCATATACAATACATACACAAGCTTCCACGCACGAAGCAAGCGTCTATCGGCGACACACAGCGGACTCACTCGGACATCGCTGACCACAGCAAACAGCTTGCTTGCCCGCTCTGGTGAACGGAGGGTCGAGCAACGCCAGGATCGTACGGCAACCTACCACGGTGGCCTACATCTCAGTCCCACGGGTTCGCTCCCCCCTCTCTCTCTCTCGCTCGCTCGCTCTCTTTCTCTGTCTTTCTCTTTTCTTTCTCTCTCTCTCTCTGTGTCTCTCTCTCTCTGTCTCTATCTATCTCTCTCGTCCCTCTGTTTCTCGCATTCCCTCCTAGCTTGCTCTCTCTCGCTCTCGCTCTCTTTGCTCTCTCTCCCTCTTCTGCTCTCCTCTCTCTCTCTCTCTCTCTTCTCGTCTCTCTCGTCTCTCTCTCTCTCATCTCTCTCTCTCTCTCTCTCTCTCTCTCTCTCTTCTCTCTCCGTCTCCCTCTCTTCTCTCTCTCTCTCTCTCTCTCTCTCTCTCCCTCTCTCTCTCACACACATTTGATGATGATGACACGGTCATCAACGTTTGTCGTCGTCTGACACGGCCGCGCCGTGGGAGTCAGTACGCGCTCACACACAACGACGGCTAGCGCCGACACAAAACGAGCGTCATATCACCCCCCCCCCTCCCCCCGTGTAGCGCTTACCTTCGTGCGCACACCGCACCGCAAGGTAACCACCGTGTCTGCGGGCGATCGCCAAGCGAACGACGACGAGAGACAGGGTCTGAATTGCGGCGAATGAATGACCACCTTGACAACGACTGACTGGTCGTAAATCTCCGGACAAATACACGCGATAATGACTCGCGTAACCGTACCGTAAACAGAGATTACTAGGGGGAAGGGGAGGGGCGGGGAAAGGTGAAGGAAGGGGGACTAGAATGTGTGTGTGTGTGTGTGTGTGTGTGTGTGTGTGTGTGTGTGTGTGTGCGTGCGTGCGTGCGTGCGTGCGTGTGTGTGTGTGTACGTGCACGCATACTATTGTATAATGGATGTGCAGCTTATGTAACGACTACGACTTTAAGTTCACTGCGTTTGTCAGGAATGATTAACAGCCCATTCAACACCGAAAACCAGCCATGCGCACACACTACACGCCTTCCTCTGCTATACAGCACCTCTGGGATAGTGCTCTGCATGGGGACATTGTCGATAACTTCATCTCTACTTTTTGTATTAAAATCTCAAGTGTCCGGTTGCATTCAAACTCAATTTAGCGGAGAAGAAAACAGTGAACGGCTGTTGAAATTCATCGAATCCGGCAAGCACGTACCGACGTCACGTTTTCCGCTGTTGAGACGCAGCAGAGGGCGTCGAGTACTTGCCTTTATATCTCTGTTGTTGTAACAACTGCATATATATACATATACGTAAAGTGCATTTTCACTCGCCGGTTAGCGATTTCGTACGCAATACATCAAGGTTAAATCTTACATTAATCATTTAACACTAGAATTGCGTTTGAAAAACAGTGAAACGCGATCGAACTGGCACGCACTGCGGATTACAATTAAAAGCAATTTAATCACATCCCACCAGGCACCCATTACTCTTGCTTTCAACGCTCTTCATGAATTGGATAACCAAACTTCGTACATTATTAAACATCACAGCTGAAAAACAGTCCTTCAGTGGAATGCACGCTTCTACCGCAATACATAAAGTCAACAAGCAATGATTAGGCACCGTAGGTTTCCGTTAGCAATACAGAACTGCTATTATAGTAGGCTAACGATTTTAAATAATATATATACTACAGAAAAAAGTATTGACAAATTATTATTTAAACAGATATTTCAATAACTGTGATTGGTAATTGGTTGATGACGTGTGTACACGCCGCGCGTGAACAGCCATCCATGGCCAATCATCCAATGGCGCGAAATGTAATATGGCGCGAAATCGTCCGATTGACGACATCACTAAACAAATGAGCATTCTCGGCACGTTTGCCGGCAGTGAGGAAATAAAAACGAAGGGAGTTTTCGGGTGAAGGTTTACAGCGGATAACAACTACGCGTTGTCACTTTGATTAAACTCGTAATTGTGTTGAAACGCCGCCACGATACGTGCCTGTGGCCCTGTGCACGATGCGTTCAACCAGGCCTGCCCACGCCCGGTAACGGCCGTGGGTTTTTCGCGCGGGAAAATTAACATTTAAATCAAAAGTCATCCATCGCTGCACAAAGGCACTACACGACCCGCGGCACGTCTCTCGACAGTTTTACTAGTAATATCAATTGCGACATTATAAGTATGTGTTGGTCCATCGTGGCGTACGTTGCTTTACCCCCCCCCAGACGTTTACTTACGTGAATAAACCACTCACGCGTAGACACACGCATCCCGCCACATACTACTACTATATACAGCTACTATTAGCATAATATATATCGTGTATACCACGTCAGACGGCATACGATCTTGTAGTGTGGTATTCAATATAATGCGATGCAATCAGAGAGTCATAAGTCGCTTTCACACGGTCATGGTTTGGCTCGAGCCAAATGGGCTAGATTTGGCTCGGGCCGGTTTGAGTCGGAGCGTTCACGCGTACGCAAATGAATACTGTCTGTCAAATTCAAATTCAAATTCAAATAAATTTTATTGCACAAATATCTCACAGATACTTTG
This sequence comes from Priapulus caudatus, assembly GCF_000485595.1. Taxonomy (NCBI): domain Eukaryota; kingdom Metazoa; phylum Priapulida; class Priapulimorpha; order Priapulimorphida; family Priapulidae; genus Priapulus; species Priapulus caudatus. The sequence goes on along the minus strand of NW_014577175.1, from coordinate 403,335 downwards.
GCAGTATGTCGCGAGATGGCGTTGTGTATGATTCCTTAAGTGTTTACTTCCGCTCCGAGTCTAATTATCAATCTTAAAAACGTGTGAAGTTTAAAGATGGTGACAGTAAGGATATAA
>NW_014577175.1:397093-401937 GCF_000485595.1 Priapulus caudatus | reverse complement strand
CAACAGTACACCACCGTGTGCGTGCGTGCGTGTGTATGTGTGTGTGTGTGTGTGTGTGCGCGCGCGCGCGTGTGTGTGTCTGTCTTGCAAAGTTGGGTTGGCAATATTTCAACGTATAGTTTACAGCCCGCGCATGGCAAACAAACGCATTGACGACACAAAGGACACGTTATTCGTGAGTTCACCTTCTGTGTTTATCATTAGTCGTTAACAAATTGATGCAAGATAGGGTCGCGATGCACCAGTACAGGACTGCGATTATTTTCACACTGTTAACAGAAGAATGGTGTGTATTAAACGAATCTGCTTTCTTTGCTGTTAATGGTCTTGGGGATATAGATCATATTTGCATTTTTTCCTATTTTTGGACGGGTGGGGGATACTAACACATACGACACACGCGCATATCTGCTATTTTTGTCTTGGAGAAAATGTCAAAATGGCATTGGCTTCTTATTTTGTGAATTCGCCCACTTAATACATTATATATTTAGTAATTCTTTGGTAATTGGAAACTTCTTATACATAGTTGTAATCCCTTCTGTGTTGACGGTACTTACTCATAATTATAATAGGCTTACAGAAAAACCTTTTAATTTACTCATTAATATCCTCACTTTAATACGCCGTACTCTCGCTGCTGTCGGAGATTTTACGACGAACATGATTGCGCAATACAGCCATTCAATAAACGTGCCACGTCGTCAGCATTCTAAGTCACTTAACGACAACCATTCTAAGCAGTTAATTTTAATAGGCCCGCGGCTATTTCCACTAAAAACACCATTAGCGTGAGGTTGTGCATCGCAAACATGATTAACCTGAGCCAGTACAACACCTGCTCACTAAGACATTTTTTAAGGTGTCCCAACACCATATATTTGGCAAAATGCGCAGTATCTATAATGGATTTGAATCATACAGCGCGCTGTAATGAAACCACATAAATCTTCTTCTGATCAGTCAACATGCAAATGGATAAATAACTTGACCGCAGAATAATATAGCATGAGAAAGATAAATTAGATCGTGAGCATGAAAGCTTACATCTAAACTATACATGTCTAGTAATTTAGTAACTATACGTGTCTAGTATGTTTAGTAGTAGTAGTAGTAGTAGTAGTAGTAGTAGTAGTAGTAGTAGTAGCTAGTAGCTAGTAGTAGCTAGTAGCAGTAGCTAGTAGTAGCAGTAGCAGCAGCAGCAGCAGCAGCAGCAGCAGCACAGCCAGCAGCAGCCCGTCAGCAGGCAGCAGCAGTAGTAAGAAGCTTAGTACATAGTAGTGCTAGTAGCTAGTGGAGTAGCTAAGTAGGGCAGTAGCTAGTTAGTAGGCAGTAGCAGGAGGCAGCAGGGCAGCAGCAGGCAGCAGGCAGCACAAGCAGCAGCGAGGCAGTAAGTAAGAGTAGTAGTCAACTAAAGAAATAAATCAGCATGCCCTAGTAAATACCATTCTTCGTAACGTGAAATTGCGAGCTCGGTTTCACATACGACAGCAGATTAGAACGCCTGACGCAAAATCACGCGAACAAGAAACATTGCCAAGAACAATTACATTTCAAATAGGTGTGCTCGATGATGATTATACAGGATAACCTATAACATGGTGTCATCGCTGTGTATGTGTGGCAGGAATTGAACACATATAGAGTAAGTTAAGGTGAATCGAACAGAAATCTCACACGCGCGGTGACGAGAGCATCGTAATGAGATTTTAAGACTGCGTGTTCGTGTCAGCCTGCTAGCAGACTAAGAAGACTCTAGCAGACTAAGAAGTCTCCGTCACCAGAGACACAAATCTCCCCATGTGACAGCTGGGTTTAATATCACGTACGTACCAACCTACGTGTGAATGTGCGTGCGTATGTGACTATATATACGCACATACGCACGGACAAACGCGCACGCGCACACACGCGCACGCACGCCCACGAGCATAACGTCACACGCTCACACACATGAAGAGACATGCTCTCTTTACCGCCCCTATAGGTGGCGAGCACTCGAGAAACAGTCGCACGAAAACGAGACATTTCGCACCAGTTTCTGGGTTACTGGCACAAAATGTTATACTCAAGATGTCAGCTCTCTCTCTCTCTCTCTCGCTCCTCGAAACTGCGCTAGCCGTGTCGCGTGTGTGGTGATCACACGCTAGCAACCAGTAGATAGCACATGGGCCCTGCTCCACGATGGAAAGTTGTAGTCTCTAGTGATATTGTGTACATAGATTGCGCACATCGATGACTTCAATACAATACTATACAATGCAATGCAATGCAATGCAGTGCAATCAATACTATACAATACATTACAATACAATACATTGTTAGTATACAATAAATATAACATACGGAAGCAGTTATGCTTCATTAGACTGCTATTCGACTAGATAGGTAAGTTATGGCACTACGGGTATTCATGAGTAACTCATTCGATTGACTAATTGATTCATAGCGTGAGCGTTTCTAATGTCACTGACATATCACTGGCCCAGTTTTGAGGACAGCCTGGAAAAACAGGTGACCGGTTGAGTTACGGTCTATATTCGCCTTTGTGTTCATATTTGACTTGATTTCGTACCGTTTCTAATGCATTCGTAGACACCATTCAATAAAATCTATCAGCCACACGCGGTGTTTAACCCATTTTTTGTTTGCTCGCACACCATGTTTTTCTTATTTATATAGAGACGGGACAAAAGAGTGTGAGCGAGAGAAAGAGAGAGAGAGAGAGAGAGAAAGAAAGAAAGAGAGAGAGAAAGAAAGAGAGAGAGAGAGAGAGAAGGGGAGGGGAGGGGATGGCGAGATGGAGTTAAAGATGGAGAGAAACGTCAAAAAGCGGATGAGGAGAGTAGGAGCGGTAGGGATGAAGAGGAAAGAAAAGAGAAGAGAAGGGAAGATAAGATAAGAGAAGACAGGCGAGACAAAGACAAACATTAAGAGCGCGAGAATAGGAGCAATACACGTGGCATCACCGTTTTGCTAGTAGTGGACAGAATTCTCACCACCTACTACACACACATGTGACCCACGCTGAAACCAACGTCTGCATCAGCCTGATATCTAGTGTTTTACAGCTAGGAAATGGTTTATAACTCGACCTAATAAAGTACACGTGAGAACATTCTAAAAGAAACACCCGATGCCGGCCCACAGGTGGCGCTCGTTAGAAGCAGTACGTACACGCAGGAACTGGTCAGGAATTTGGCTCTTCATTGGATAATCGATAAAACGTGCTCAAGACATCCCTCTCAAGTTCCACGTGAATTATTTGTAGACGTTCTACTGCATATAGTATGAGTTTTTCATTGAAATTCCCAAGGCAATTAAGTTATCACATTGGTTTACTTTGCTAGATTGCCTGCCATTGCTATGTCCCCACCACTAACGTTAATCATAACACTCATACGAGCAGTGACCCTTACTAGAATATATATATTCCCGACAAGTTGACAGAACTCTCGGCACCTGTAGCTTTAATAATTGATGATGTATATTAGGTGCTCTCTGATAAATAATGCATGGGCAACCAGTCGAATTTCCACAACAATAATAACAAACAAGAATAACGACGACGAGAACAACAACAACAACAACAAATTAGCACCTCCAACAACAACTGCGATTACACTATAACAATCTGTCGTGTATTTCAGAGATCGAGGCCGGTGATATCGGCGACCGCAGACGAACTGTCCACTTCGTCGCGCTCTAAACTCCCGCCTGTCACAGTTTCCACTGTGGAAATGCCACGATGAGAGAGTAGCCGAGCTGCGCGTATATATGCCGCAAACACGAGGCACGCACCTGCGCCTAACGCCGGCGTCGTTTCTTACCACACTGAAAATTCAAGTCACGGTTTCAAACAGGTAGGCCTACGTGCCCCATGATTGTGGCGGCAAAGGCGTATCTATTGCCGATACCGCGTACAGTTAAACACGCTGCTGTTCTTCAAAAGCTGCACTGTTTGGCTACTACATATACCGTACTGTGGGATAGCCTACAGCGAATATAGAACAACGAATTTCACAAAATAGGTGCGTACCACCGAGTACTAGACGTACGCAGTAAGATATGCAGCCCCTTATTAATGCAAAGCCTTTGGGGCAGAACGACGCGGGTAGAACAAGCGGAAGAGCAAGCAAGCGGACGGACAGACGTAAAACTAAACACCCACGTAGCAATGCTGGCGTGTAGGATGCGGACTCACTCACCGAGTAGAAGTAGCGCCTGTGTCAGGTCAGTTCTATCTCATCAACACACAGCAGCCATAAAGCACGCACCGGCCAGTCGCTCACAGGACACGACCACTCAACGCTGACAACCGGAAGATGGGACTGACCAACGCTGACCAACGCTGAGCAACTGTTGCCCGTTGCAGCACCATGTGAAGCAGCGAGCCGACTGACAGCTTGACCGTCGGTACGTGGTTCCTAGCTCCGCGTTTATATTTAACACACGTCTACAGGAGATTTTATTCGCCTTCTGGGCCAACCAACCTCGCCGCCGCGGCCAGTACAGCACCGCCGCAACGAAAACATTGCATCCGCATGCAATGCTATCGTAGATGCTTCGATGATGAGGATGAGGAGGAGGAAGCTGAAGAAGATGCTACTAACGCGGTCTGTGCGAGTGTGTTGCTGGAGCTGCGGGGGGCAGACGACATGCTTCCGGGGAAGAGGACGACGACGTAAACACGGCCAGACAGCAGGGGGTGTAGCTCGTGCATAGAGAGATGGGGGGGGGAGACAGAGAGAGAGAGAGAGAGCGAGAGAGAGAGGGGGGAGAGAGAGAGAGAGAGCGCGAGAGAGAGAGAGAGAGAGAGAGAGAGAGAGAGAGAGAGAGAGAGA
>NW_014577175.1:394212-396799 GCF_000485595.1 Priapulus caudatus | reverse complement strand
GAGAGAGAGAGAGAGAGAGAGAGAGAGAGAGAGAGAGAGAGAGAGAGAGAGAGAGAGAGAGAGAGAGAGAGAGAGAGAGAGGAAGAGCACGCGAGTGGGGGAGTGAAAGAGAGAGAGAGAGTGTGTGTGTGAGAGAGAGTGTGTGTGAGAGAGAGTGTGTGTGAGAGAGAGTGTGTGTGTGTTTCTAGAGAGAAGAGAGCGGGAGAAAGAGAAAGAGAGCACGGTGGGGGGGGGAGACCACACCGCAATGAAGTCACTGCGGGAGCAATAATTCGGTTAAAGGCAATTACGCTAACGAGGGGACGCGGGTAACACGTGCGAACGTCAAGTGTGCTGCTACCGGACAGGCGGCGGGGCGGGGGGAACAGACGCGACTGCATGTCGGCCCCGTACGTACCACTTGTTCCACTTCACTCACAGGCACCTTCAGACAAACCACGGTCTGGCCACGTAGCGGGCGGAGCGATTCTACACGCACCCCTAGACCCGGAACAGATAGAGAAACTGATAAGATCCTCCGAGGAGATTACCCGCCCACCTCTTCATCTTAACGCCTGCCGATGTTACTAGCGGAGAAAAAACTGTCGATGTTTGCGAGAATATCGGTGGAGGAAGAGGAACCTACGCCACCTCGAGGAATTCATGGCGAGATGGAACAGTATGGTTTAGCTGTAAAGTGTAGATGTGAGGAGCAATGGAGAAGAGGTTTAGCTGTGCCGAGGCGCATAGGCAGGCGAGTGAGTGCGCGGACACGCCGCTTGTATTTTGATAACCCCGGAGACTCGCCGCAAATACGACAAACAGTGAAATCCGCTGTAAGGGACAACAACGTTGTGTGTGCTGTCAGGATTCAGTTCATCGGAGTCTCTCTCTCTCTCTCTCTCTCTCTCTCTCTCTCTCTCTCTCTCTCCACCCTTCTCTCTCTTCCCTCCGCCTTCTTTCACTCGTCCACCCTTCTCTCTTTTCCGCCCCCTTCTTTCACACTTCGGCTCTTCTCTCTCTTTCTCTCTCGTGCTTGCGTGCGCTCTCTTCCCCTTTCTCTCTCTCTCTCTCGCTATTCTCTCTTTCTGCGCCCGTTGTCCCTTGCTCGTGTGTTTTTCTCTCTCACCCTCCTCCCTGTTGCCCTCTCTCTAGGAGCTGACGTAGAATGCACAGAGGTTCTTACTACACCTACAGGCTACACTCTGACGCACATCCGCGTGTCAACCCCAAATGTGTGTGTGTGTGTGTGTGTGTGTGTGTGTGTGTGTGTGTGTGTGTGTGTGTGTGTGTGTGACACTGTGTGTGTGTGTGTGTGTGTGTGTGTCCATGGACGAGAGTAAACGTAGGTGAACCCGACCTAGCCACACTTCCTCGCACATAATTATGCAGTCGCTTGCTTGCTTGCTGACCTTCGTCATCGCTATTCGTACACTAAACAGCCCGGAATCACATTAACATCGGGCAGGTTCAGTCTACAGATCACCCGCCATAACCAACGGACTTAACACCGTTCACTTGTTATTAGATAGAGACGGACAGTCAGGCGGATGGACAGACGGATCAATAAACGGAGGAACAGACAAACAAACGGACGGATAGACAGATGGACGGACACGCACCGCCCTTATTTCCTACTGAACTCAATATGTGAGCATATCAAGTTTAACACGTTCTCTGTAACGTTCAAGGCTCTAGCTATGTGGGCATGCGTAAATCCCCCGCTGCCGGCACCCGCAGTAGAGCCGTGAAAACGGTTAAAAGCACTCGAGATATTGTTCGCACCCGACACGTGGGTCGAGATGCAGAAAGGTGTCAAGTGCTTGCGTATTTACATGTATACACCTTTGTTAAAACGCTGCGAAATAGAAAGGCAACGAAGTGTCCGGACGGCGACTCATAATAGATCCATTACGCGTAAACGGGCGCCTAAATATATTTCAACACAATAGCACGGCTCCGCTCGCGCAGCGGCAACACGGGTGACGAGAACTTTCTACATCACCTCACCCTATTCTGCTACGTTACGCCAACAAGACTGTGAGTCTAGACACTAGAACTGCCCGCAGCCATAAAAACCTGCCTGCTTTGTAAACACGTAGAATGCAGATTCAAATACCTGCAGTTGGCGATTGTGCTCAGGTGCGAGCAAATTCAATTATATGTTTACATAAAATGTGGCTCTATCTTCTACCTATTAAATTACTTCACGCTTAAATTATTCCAAACGACACGCTGTCTCTCTCTTCCTGTCATGCGCACTCTCTCCCCTCTCTCTCTCACACACACACACACACACTCTCCCCTTCTCTCAATTCCTATCTTCTTTCTGACCTGCTCTCTTCTCCCTTCTCCCCCTCTCACTCTTCTCTCCCCCTTTTCCTCTTTTATCACCTCTCTCGTATTTGACTGGAAAGCTTTACTTACATAGTCGGTGCTCGGTGGGAATCCATCCTCCTGAAACCCGTTCTTCTTCTTTGGTCTCCTGCCTAAAATTTAAATGAAGACAAGCGTGTTAAAACCAATTTTGCAATCGTTTCATGTGCATGTAACTGTCAAATATTAATATCGACAGGCATAACGCATAACGCATAATGTATATATATAT
>NW_014577175.1:389236-393175 GCF_000485595.1 Priapulus caudatus | reverse complement strand
AAAGAGAGAGAGAGAGAGAGAGAGAGAGAGAGAGAGAGAGAGAGAGAAAGAGAGATGGGAGGCAGAGGGATGGGACTGGATTGAGTGATTATATCTTCGCGTAATTAAATCCCACGCAGCTTTTCCTCTTCCAAGAAAAACAGCCACGTTCTCTTGCATTGCAGCATAAAAAACTATTTGCCCAACGTGAATGATCAGTGTAAGCGCTGATGCATGCGTAATCGTCCCAAAACTAGGAACGTTGACAAATAGTGAATTCGCCCCCAAGGTTTTAATAATTATAATTGAGGATATTGAGTTTCTCCATCATTACACTATGCATATACGTCGAACCTGCACGATGCCTCAAAATACACAGATTTTAAAAATCTACTCGCGTAGACGTAAAACCTGAGTAAACGCTTAACTAACGTGCGCGCACGCGCACACACACACACCACACGCACGCACGCACACACTTCCTCTCCCTGTGTCTCTCTCTACACACATATATATATATATGTACATAGAGTAGAGCATACATATGGTTATTTTCCATCGTGTGAACGCGGCTATAGAATATACTTCAATGTTCATGGACTCAGTTAAAGTTCGTTGATAAGACACGACTACGATTGTTACAACAACTGAGGGAAACAGGGAAGGCTACGACTGCTAACTCTGCTCTCTCTCTCGCGCGCGCGCGCTCTCTCTCTTTTTCTCGCTCTCTCTTTCTTTCTCCCTCTTTCTCCCTTCCTCTTTCTCTGTCTTCCACCTCTCTCTCGTAACGCACCTGTTACGGCAAAGCGAGACATATCTCCCGGCAAGCAGATAGCAGATTTGTCCGTTCCACACACACGCGAGATCAACGCACGGTGCTCCCGAGTCCACATCGGTGAGCTACAGCTCGGCGGAGACGCACGACTGTTTCTTCTACGGGAGTCGGCTGTGAGGAGAGGTTGCGGCCTCGATAGATCTGTACCGCTACCTGAATACACCTGCTTACGCTCTGCTCGCTGAGGCGCGCACACGCACAAGAGCGCGTAACATCGGTAGCACCGTTTCCCGCGTGCTGCTGGTAGTGGTACGCAGCACTGCGCAGTGAAGGGTTCGTGAAGTTGCTTTGTTGCTGGCGTGAGACAGAGCAGTGACGTGGTCTTGACTGTGACTGGATAGAGGAATAGAGGCTGGCAGCAGGAGAGTTGTGTGTTACTGACTGTGACTGGATAGAGGAGTAGAGGCAGGCAGTAGGAGAGTTGTGTGGTACTGACTGTGACAGGATAGAGGAGTAGATCCTGGCAGCAGGCGAGTTGTGTGGGACTGACTGTGACAGGGTAAAGGGACGGAGGCAGGCAGTAGGAGAGTTCTAGCGTGACTGGATAGAAGACGTGGGATTGGAGAGTGTTGGTGTCCTGGCGGTGACTGGTCGATCGGTGGATGTCAGGCAGAAGCTCCTGGTGTTTCTGACTGTGAGTGGGGTCGTAGTGGCACCCGGGAGAGGACTGCATGCCCTCGCATGCCCCCTTCGCTGTGCTAGTGTCAAACCTGTCTTCACAGCTATGAGAGAGTCTAGTGTGTTTTGTTAGGCTGGCTGCTAGCGACTTCTGATTGTCTTGACAGCTCGTGAGGAGTGCAAGATCTAGCAACTGTGACTAGCTTGGATACTTCTTAGACTTCTTTAGATTTTCTTAAGGTGGAACGGCGGCTGTTCGATAGCATTCGCAGAGTGTGACGTGAAACGTGAGACACCGTTCACAGCTTTTATAGAGCGTCGTGATACCTTGCAACTTTGGTACGCGAACGGCATCTGAATTTGAGCCTTCACATATCGACTGTGGAGTAGAACGTTGGATAGCATTGAAGCTTTCAAATACTACAAGGTGGAACTGTGGATATTGGCAACTTCTGACAGTCTTGGTAGCTTTTGTGTAGTCTTCAACACTCCTGGAGAGCGTAAGGCGGGACGTTGGATAGTGTTCCCAACTCTTGGAGGCTGAGAGACTAGTTGGATGTTGTAGTCGTTTCTCGGCCGGTCCGGCGTCGGATGAGTTTACATATTCCACAGCGCGAGGTGCTCTCAAGCTATTATGACTGCGCGGACAGGGAGAGAAAGGGGGAGGAGGGAGGTAGAGCGAGCACAGAACTAGTTCTCCGGCAGTGAGAGAGAGAGAGAGAGAGAGAGAGAGAGATGGTGGTTCTTCACGCTCGGCTAACTTCACTCTCTGCAGGAGAGAAAGGGGAGAGGCTGGAGGAGGGGAAGGGGCTGGAGGAGGCTGGATGAGGGGGAGGGGGCTGCAGGAGGGGGAGGAGGCTACAGGAGGGGGAGGGGGCTGCAGGAGTGGGAGGGGCTGGCGGAGGGGGAGGGGGCGTCATCAGCATCAGCTCTCTCGCGTAAGTCGTGCCGATACAGCAGGAGAGATGCGACACGCACGCCCGCACACGCACACACGCACACACGCACACACACACACACACCCACGTGCGTGCGGTGCATGCGTAACGCACACGCACGCTCGCTCGGTTGTAAAACAACAACGGCGTAACCCCCGGGCGAAACAGAGTAGCGTTTTTAAAGAGATTTGCGTGGAATAATTTCAGGGGGTAGATGCGTGTGTGTGAGAGGGGTAGCGGAAGGAGGGCTTGGCGTGGCGTACGTGTCAGGGACGGTGGCGTTCAAGTCGATATTTATGGTTATTTATTGAAGCCGAGATGTTTCTTTAGAGCACGTAAATAAAACGAGCCGCCGACGTCAGTGGGAAACATTAACAGCGCAATCGACGGTAACTCGATCTCTCCGTAACTCGTATTTTTTTACCTACGTTATAAATGCCAAGATTGAACCATCCACGAGTTTTCACTGCGGTCATTTCTATTTCATTTCAATTTAACTCCCTCCCCCCGCCGCTCCTACCCCCCTAGACGCCATGCTGGATGAAAACGAGAGCCTTTCCTCGGGCGGAGAAGAAATTACGCAAATCCTGCACCGGTTTTTTCACCTCGCCCTCTACACCACGGCCACTAAATTATTTATGAAGAGAACAGAGCACCACCAGCTAATGCTGATCACACACACACACCCACCTAGCTACATTATTTATAACTCGGATATGCTAGCGCAGTGCACAACGGTAGCTCGCATAGCCGTGCGCGCCCTAACAAGATTGTGGTTAGCTCAGGGGTGGGCAAACTGCGGCCCGCGGGCCGCATGCGGCCTTCTACGGGGTTCTGTGCGGCCCGCGGAAGCCTGCAGCAAATAAAAAAAATAAAAAAAAAATTTTATTTTTTTAAATCAATAAATTTTTGTGAAAGTCAACATGTTTGTGCTTGAACCGAGGCTGACTTTTTCAGTGTCATACAGATTAGTGTTCTATTGTCCCTGGTTCGCTCTGCAACGCCATTTCAGCTAATTATGCGGGTCCAGAAATGGCGCCCTCGAAGCGAAACGCACGTATTATCTTAGAGCGCACCGCCCGATTTTAAAAGGTGCGGCCCTTTGACTTTTCATGGCCCACTGATGCGGCCCTCGCTTTGAAAAGTTTGCCCACCCCTGACCGCTAGCTGCTACAGATAAATGGAAGTGCAGTTGTCAATAGCAGCTCCAGATCTGAACGTGCAGCACTTCACTGTTAGCATGGTGAGCGAAAAACTACACGGGTGAGAAGGTAGCTTTTATCCAGCCCTGTGAGGGAGTGAAGGGTTGAAAGAGTGGAGCTACTGTTGCAGCTGCATGCGTGCGTTCACATCAGGAGTAGATAATAGGGAATTATCTATTCCTTATTATCTACTCCTGGTTCACATGTATCCGCAACAGGAACCAACAATCGTAACAGTAGAGTGAAGAGCTGGCTGGCTGCACGGGTAGAGATAGCCCCCACACCAACAACGTGACGAAGTGAAGGGCTGCACGGATAGAGATAGCCCCCACACCAACAACGTGACGAAGTGAAGGGCTGCACGGAT
>NW_014577175.1:384179-387210 GCF_000485595.1 Priapulus caudatus | reverse complement strand
AACGTGACGAAGTGAAGGGCTGCACGGGTAGAGATAGCCCCCACACCAACAACGTGACGAAGTGAAGGGCTGCACGGGTAGAGATAGCCCCCACACCAACAACGTGACGAAGTGAAGGGCTGCACGGGTAGAATGATACGGTAACAGCAGGGTAGATTCCCGACCCGTGACGTCACGCACGTACACTCAACGCGGATGCAGGAATTTCTCGGATAGACGCTAGACGAATTCCCGCCGCGAAAGATTGCACTGCGGGCAAGCCGATACGATGGCTGATAGAGACAGCCAGTGACATAGATTCATTTCACTCGGTATCGCCAGACCATAGTTAGTCTGAACGTACTATGGGCGCGTGGGCTGCAGCTAGTGCTGCACTATTACAATTTACTACTATAATACCATAATACCATATACATATACCTATACATAATACATAATACATAATACACATACCATAATAGAAAATAGTCTATTATGGACTATTGATACTATACTGTTCACCTACTACTATACTATACACTATACTGTTCACCTACTACTATACTATACACTATACTGTTCACCTACTACTATACTATACACTATACTGTTCACCTACTACTATACTATATTCACGTATACTCGAGTTCACACTACTACTAATACTATATCACTAATACTGTCACGTACTACTATACTATACACTATATTGTTCACCTACTACTATACTATACACTATACTGCTCACCACCACAGCTCGGGTAGTTTCTACGCCGGCATTTTGAGGGAACGGTCCACTGTCTCTGCCCTCTCTCCCACGTTTTCTTGCCCGGCACAAAAAATATTGACATTTCAACGTAACTATGTCGGCGACCAGCAAGTCCAACCTCGCGCATGCGCGTTAGCAGTCGAGTACAATACAATACAAGCCGGATTTAATTTTCACACAGTCGGACACCTCGCAGGATTTCGATCAGGAAAACTCAATTATACGAAACGATCGTCGACACGCACTACGAACACGAGCACGAAACGACACTGACAGCAGACGACGATCAACGACACGATACTAATAGTCATACACAATACGAATACGACGACGATACGACACAAACAATGCACCAGATAACGATACGGACTACGATGAGTTCACGAATATCGACACAACAAGGCCACGATATCGATAGCCCGACACGATACTGATTCAGGGACGATACGACACAACAAGGCACGATACGATACGACACGATACGATTCACGATACGAAATAAACACGAACGAATAGATTACCGATAGCGAATACGATAGGACTATACAAGATATATTTGACTACGATGTCAGAGTACACAGCTAGGAATGTAACATGACAATCATTGATGCGTTAAACAATTCGAACGCCATTTGTCAAAAATAACGAGAAGTTGACGGTAAATACCCAGCGTTAACGGCACTGCGATTTCTGAAAAAACACGCGGAAAGTTGCAAAATTAAAATATCCACCGCGAACCCCATCCACCACCGCCGATGGAGCGACGTCATACACCTCCACTGCAGAAACATTGGAAGTAAGCTGAATAGAGATCTCGCAAGCTCACCCGGTTCCCCTCCCTCCAGACATCCACCCTCGCATTGTCCGACATTCCGACAAGCTGCGTGATAACTTTACAGGCTTTCGTAGTCAATGGATCTAGATCTGCCACATAGATCTCCCATACATCATAGATCATCGATGGCGACAAAGCGATGAAGATACGTTACAATATAGTATGTTTTCTCACGCTCGATCTCTCGCTCTTCTCTCTCTCTCTCTCTCCTCGTCTCCCTCTCTCCTCTCTCTCCTCTCTCTCTCTCTCTAGGATAAATGCTGTCACGTGAAAATATAAACCTCTCTCTCTCTTCTTTCTCCGGTGCTGTGCGTGTGGTGTGCGTGCGAGCTGCGCCCGCGCGGTTGTGTTCTGTGTTACTGTACTCTCTCTGATCTGTCGGTTCTCTCCCCCCTCCTCTCTCTCTCTCTCTCTCTCTGTCTCTCTCGCACACGCAACTATCATTCTGTTTTTGTGTGCGTGTGTGTGTGTCTCTCTCTCTCGCTCGCTCGTTCTCTCTTTCACTCACCAACTCTCTTTCTCTTCCTCACCGCATTTCTTTTCACCCCCGACCTCTTTCTTTCCCCAACTTTCTCGCCGCCTCTCGCATTCTCCACGCTTCCTCGCCCTCAACCCATAGGCAAAGACGACGGGTCCAGCGCTGCAAATACGTTTTGCTCGCGTTCCTCAAGACTGCACGTCTTTCACTGCGGGACAGCAGGGGAAGGGGATTAACTGCAATTACGTTCTATGGTATTTATTTTTTTTGTGCGTGGTGGTGGTTGGCGGGGTGAAATAGACGCGGGTGCAGGTTTGAGAGCACGCTAGACGAAGCAGACAATAATACAGCCGGATTACACACACACACACCTCAGTGGGGTTACGGTCAACCACCAGGCCACCGGTAAATTATTCCTCGTTGATCGTAATATGTAATGTATAGACTGGGTCCATAGGTCATTTAGAATGCAAGTGACGCCAGTAGGGGGACGTCTGGAAACAGTCTAAGCGACAGGTACATTTCCTATAGGCGCAACCGGCAAATAAACCGGCAATAAATATTTTTACGGGGCCGCATATAACCACCTATCCGACTACGACGATATCTTGTTTGTTGTATTGAAGCGTGTACGCCACCATATTCGCAGCACACCGCAAAAAATTATATATATATATATATATACTATATATATACTATATTATACCCTGTTGCAGCCAACAGTGCAGCCAACAGCGTAGCGGGTGTGCAGGCTAGGTGCAGTCAGGGGCGGGCGCGTGTGGACGAGACTGCCACGTCATTACGACAGGTAATGCCGCGTCACCTGAAACCGGTCAGTAGCGACTACGCGCACGAGCATGCCGAAAGTTACGCACGCGCGCGTGCGCGTCTCAGCACGACGTCGGCCCGAGGGATGGACGTGTGTGTGTGTGTGTGTGTGTGTGTGTGCGTGTGTGTGTGTGTGGGGGGG
>NW_014577175.1:380364-384154 GCF_000485595.1 Priapulus caudatus | reverse complement strand
GAGAGAGAGAGAGATCAACGCTGCAGATTACAAGAAAAAGACTTCAATTTTACACTTGCCAAAGAAGAAGGAAGAGCATTCTAATATGGAATGACAGAAACGAAGAAGCTAAACTTAAAGGAACCCAATTTGAAGATGGTACATGTCGCAAGCAATTTTTAAAACTTTGTTTATTTTTTAAGATGTTGTGCCTTTTTGAAACATGGTGCATGCTTCACTTCAACAAAGTTACTGTAAATTTCACTGCAGAAGTAGCCATCGCGAAGAGAACTAGAACAAAAGCTTGAGCACTCACGCGCATAAATCTATCAATAATCGAGTGACGATGGCACACTTGCTGCTGCTATACAGTATAAATACATAAACAACTGCATGCATGTCCCTGATACATATATCATAAGGAACAGTAGCTGTACTGCGCACTACGCTGTAACGCGACTAACTAGGTTAGTGTGTAATAGCGCTATCAACAGCTAAACCAGTTTACTCTGCCACACTGAGCAAACGCGCTGCGATTTCTCAGGAGCGCTTACGATGTCCAGCGATGCCTTCACGCAGCAGATTACACGGCACCAATCAGATTACTATCATCGGCCATTAAACTTAAACTGAAATTACAACAGGGTTTTAAATTGTTGCCCTCCCAACAAAGGTCCGCATGTTTCGCCGCTGTAAAGTGATTCTCAATATTATCAAGAGCTAATAATACCTTTTAGCATTATCTTAGGTATTATTAGCTCTTGATATTATCATGAGTGAATAATAATAGATATTATTATCCAATTATTATNAGAGAGAGAGAGAGAGAGAGAGAGCTATCATCACAGTCGCGATACGAACGTAAATAACAAGGTAGTCGGTTTTCTGGGTTGCACTGCCGAACGATTTTACATTTCAATGCGGACCTGTGGGATATGGCCCTGAGGTCAAAGGTCAAACTCAGAGAACATTATTGAGTTTTAAAAATATATTCGCGCTGTTATTAATGAGGAAAAGTAGCTAAAATTAATCATCACTAATATAAACAAATTTCAATATAGTTTCATCATAGGTGACATCGTAGGCACATATAAAATATAACACGTCGACATACTAACATAATTATATTATCTGTCCGTTATATCAATTACGATATATATCATGTGATATTATCAGTAAGTTATCCTAATACTGAACACACGTTATATCTGCGCTACGTCTACCAATGTAAATGTGCAATATGCGCCCACTCCTGTCTACAAGACTGCGCTAACGCTGCAAGAAAAGCAAGAAATGGTCTCCTCTGTCAAACGACACAAATTACGCGAAAACCAGTCGCGCGCTCGTTCGCCCTCACGGGCCCAATTGTTGCGCGCTGATGTACCTGGATCAGCATCGACAACGATATATAATTGCGAGCACATCCACCCCACTCAGG
Source organism: Priapulus caudatus (assembly GCF_000485595.1). Classification (NCBI taxonomy): domain Eukaryota; kingdom Metazoa; phylum Priapulida; class Priapulimorpha; order Priapulimorphida; family Priapulidae; genus Priapulus; species Priapulus caudatus. The sequence continues at coordinate 382,737 of NW_014577175.1, read as the reverse complement.
TGGTCTCATCTGTTAGAGCTGCCCGTCTTAACCACGAGCCGAGTACGCACGCCTAAAGTTGGACCGTTGCCAAACGCGCTGACACATGACAAACTGCCCGTTGCTAATGCAGCAGAGGCGTTGACGTGTTTGACTGTTCGCTCCGCTTCACTCTTTACGGGAACGGAAAAAGTTGATCAGCAAGTCGATGAAATTGTTTTTAAAAACTAATAATGATGCAACGATGAACCCCACGCTCTCGCGCGCGCGAGAGAGAGAGAGAGAGAGAGAAGGGGGGGAGAGGGGGAGAGACAAACGGGTTTTCACACTTTCTTTCCGCGCAGTCTCTTTCTGCTACAAACCAGCAGTCAATTTATAACGCTGGAAACAGACACAGCTTTCATGCCGGGGACGGGATGTAATGGATGGCGTGGGAGCCCGGCTGCATCCGAAAATGTCTAGCCTTGAATTTATCGTCAGTGCGTCTGCGACAAACAACTGCTTTTTTGACGGGGAATCTTTGCCCCAGGGACGTGGCACCGTATCTAACGCATAGATCAGACGACAGCGGGGAAACACAGGGACATGTTTCACGCTGTTAATTACCTTCTCACTTGCATGCCTGCTAGTTTCAGTCCACTCACTTATGCTGCTTTCAGAACTAGGGTCCGGACATACAGGGTGGTGCAGTGAATCAACAATTCTGCAGTCTGCAGCTAGCAAAGGGCATCTACCTCACATAGAAACTATTTAATTCAATTTAAATTCTTTCGAAATCTTCAACTATTTAAAAAAAAAAATTATTCAAGCTCTTTTTATACGCCATCTTCAAGCGACAGAAGTCATCCTGGATGGAAGCATTAGTTTGTGCACTCTAATAGCTTTAGAACAATACAAAGCAAAGTCCTAACTGATCTGCTATCCTTTGCTGTACGTTATAACCTCACAGTAAAAATCGATGGAATGCTCTAATTGACAAAACAGAAGTGACTCAAGGTGACGCGTGACAAAGTCACACAAAATTATCCTTGCGGGCACGCAACTGAAAAATAGTTTTCAGATAAATCGTTTACACAGTTTTGTAGACTTATTGGTCGCTATCAGGTTCTGCGCAATCCGAACATGTTGCGCCACCTGTCGTCTAATTCTAGCATATATAGTTGTACATGCTCAACCTGAATCAATAAAATTGCATTTCTACAACAGATGGCACTACTAGTCCAACCGCGCGAATTAACTCCAGGGGATACGCGATACTAGCAAGTCGTAAGACGTTGTAGTAACCAGGAGCTAATAATGACAAATTATTTATCAATAATTAAATAATGATTATTAGAATTATAATAATTATTAATCACAAAATTCGTCATTATTAGCTCCTGTAGTAATGTGTGCTGAGAGTGTTCCACCTCCTAGAGTTGCTATTGGCTAACATTCCCACACGGATGATATTACATATGCCTCATGCGCTGTTATCTCCATTCTTATAGAGATATGCTCAAAGACAACAAATCACTGGTGATATGTCACCTTCCTTCTCAACCCGGCAGGTAGCAATACCATCCTTCTCAATCAAGCAAGTAGAGACATCTTTCTTTCCAATCAAGAAAAGAGAGCAACCTTTCTTTTTAACCAAGCAAGGAGAGCAGTATTTCCTTTCACCCAAGCAGATAGAGACCCCTCCCTTTTCAGCCAAGCAAGTAGAGACACTTTCTTCTTCAACCAAGCAAGGAAAGCAACCTTCCTTTACAACCAAACAAGGAGAAACCTCTTTCTTTCCAACTAAGCAACAAGAGTAACTTTCCCTTTTAACCAAGTAATGAAAGCAGCCTTCCTTTCCTTCCAAGCAAGAAGAGCAACCTTCCTTTTCTATCAAGCAAGAAGAACAGCCTTCATTTCCTTCCAAGCAAGAAGAGCAGCCTTCATTTCCTTCCAAGCAAGAAGAGCAGCCTTCATTTCCTTCCAAGCAAGAAGAGCAGCCTCCTTCATTTCCTTGCAAGCAAGAAGAGCAGCCTTCATTTCCTTCCAAGCAAGAAGAGCAGCCTTCATTTCCTTCCAAGCAAGAAGAGCAGCCTTCCTTTTCTATCAAGCAAGAAGAGCAGCCTTTCTTTTCTATCAAGCAAGAAGAGCAGCCTTTCTTTTCTACCAAGCAAGAAGAACAACCTTCCTTTCTACCAAGCAAAAGGAGCAGCATTTCTCTTCTACCAAGCAAGAAGGGCAACCTTCCTTTCCTTCCAAGCATGGACAGCCTTGGATTCTGACTGGCCGGCTAACGGCCTACGTCAGCGTGACGTCACGACTTACCGACGTCGTGCAGCGCGGCAGCTGCCTCGTGTCTCAGGAAGAACTGCACCTCCTCCCTGTACGACCCCCACTGCTGCAGAATCTCATAGG
>NW_014577175.1:372864-375364 GCF_000485595.1 Priapulus caudatus | reverse complement strand
CAAGCATAAGATTATGCCTGAGACAGGTAAACATTTCCCACCCTTGATAATTTTAGGCAAGTAAAGGATTAAAACGCCATCATTCCCGGGCACTGCGACCTGTACACGTGTAATTAATAACGAAAAACATGCGACTGCGCGAGATTAGGACGTATGGTTTTTCAAGCGAATTTGCGGACCATCACGAGAAATCTGTCTTGCCGACGCGTTTGACGCGCGTGAGTTTCGAATATCGGCGGCAGCACTGAGTGATGTGCATCCTATAAAATCAGTGTTCGCTAATCATCATGGCCTCGGAACCATTGCGGCTAGTTAGAGCAGGGTGTACTTGAGTTTACGTGGCCGTGGATGTATTTGTATCTATATTCATAGTCGTTTCGGTATGTCCTGGGGCTACCGTTATGATATGACGAGAGATCGACGAGACAAAGGAGAGCAATGGCCTGCAGGACGACTTACATATAATACAGACATTTTTGAGCGCTGCAAGTTTAAATTCACCATAATAACAAGATGGTATGATAGTAATATAGATCCTATCATGAGATGCTACAGACACAGATACTACTCGGACTACTCAACACCCCCCAAAAACCTCCTTCCCACAAGAGTAATCTACTTATGACACTTTGATAATAAATGCTTATTGATCAAAGTTCCATAATTTATAACCGTAGGAGAGAACATACGTCATTGGCGTAAACTATCGTTCAAACGTTTTGCAACCCGTATACCCGCAAGTTCTGGTGTTAGTAATAATAAGCTTTAAAATACCTGTAATGCTTAAAGGAACAGCCCGCATGTCGCAGCGTACCATCTGTTTGATACGTATAGACATTACTATATAATATAATATATATATATATATATAAAGAGTAAGCCACACGAACACCGTGTAGATAAAAAACAAATTATTCTATACTTCTAGACTTGATTTATTTATAATGTGTGTGTGTGTGGTGTGGTATATACGTATATATTAACATAACAGCTGTAAATGTCGCATCTCGCGGATAATAATCGGAATATAAAAGCGGTATTTTATGTTTTTCGTGGCGTATGCGGCTTTACTTTGTGCGGGTTTCGTCGTGATCAGCGTGAAATGCCTACAAATAATTCATTTCCTATTTATTAGCACTACGAAATGCCTCTCGTGTTTTATAATGCGGATATTTTCGGTAAAGTATAAGCGAACCGCTGCGTTTATCAGTTGTCGGCTGTGGCCCTCAGCGAAATGAGTTTGCATTTGCTTCATAAGATCGGCGAAACATAATTGCAACAACAAAAAACTACGCCGCCGCTGGAAAATAAAGCAGCTTCGACGATTTCCGCTAATCATGGTCAGCTATGACGTTAACGCTGCGACAGGGAGGGCGGACTCGACTCGCGGAGAACAACGGAAGGGTATGTTGCGACACGAATGGCTGGCAGGCGGAGTGTGCTACTTAGTTACGAAGCCGCGTTAGCAAACTCGCTTTCATAATATAGTATTGTGTTTTTTTATCAAACCGTGTGCGTGGTTAATGTAAACGTATAAAGTTTAATAAGTCGGGAGATTTGAGCCGTGCGTTTTAGTGAAAATGACTGCGTTATTAATAATGCTAGTTGTAGTGGAATTCTAAATTAAATCTGTTAGGATGCGCGTAGGTCTAAGATAAAAAAAATGAAGACCATCACCAGTAGAGCAACCTTCATTCGTTTCCTGTGACTGCTTAATAATCACAGGCTCGTGATGATCTCACATTTTTGAATCTATTTGAATCATGGAATGTGCGTCGAAATTATCTGACGAAATTAAAAATTGGCTCGTATATATAGAGAATGAATCCACTTATAGTGTTCGCATACGCGGAAAATAGATCGAGAGAGAGCCTGATGATGTTTATGTAATATTTAATATTCTGTCTTCGGGCACGAATAATCTCATTTGGGGTTTCAGCAGAGGATCCTCCGTGAGCACGAGATGAGAGGGGAAGAGCAGAATTGTTGACTAAGGTGAGAGATAGCGGAAGCTAATTGCGTTATATATGTATGTATACTATATATATCCTCTCAACGCGTATCATGTTCTGTGCAACTCTCATTGCCACTTGTCAATGTGTGGTAGCTTATGGCGATATTTGTTTGCATTACAAGTGCAAATAGAGCAACAGGAGTTATACTGCAAGAATGTCAATAGCTGTGACTGGAGTGGTGTGTCTAGTGTTGTCTTTTGAAGGAGAACTGTTCCAATAAGATCAGAAAAGACCGAGTGACGAGGTAGGCAGAAGAAGAGTGAGTAGAATAGGAGGGCGTAAGAGGGAGCAGACGAATGAGCAGAAATGCAGTAAAGCGAGGCGGGTATTGATAATAGTGACTCTTGGAGATACTGTCCACATAGCGAGACTGTAGTGTGTGGATGGGGGAGTGGCGCCAGCGCGTTCTGCGTCTACAGTGTTTAGTGTCCGTCCGTTGCGGCGCGATCGCATTGGATGATAGAGTACGAGATCGAACACGCAAA
>NW_014577175.1:366019-372854 GCF_000485595.1 Priapulus caudatus | reverse complement strand
ACACACACACACACACACACACACACACACACACACACACACACACACACACACACACACACACCGCTCCTAGAGGTGAGCGACGTCAGGCGGGTGTCATATCTGACGCCGATGTTTGTTGCGAGCAAGCAGCGAGAGAGGCTCTCGTGTCGTCCAACGACGCCACGGGGGAGGGGGAGAGGGGATATTCACTCAATGACCCTCTATACGCTATTAGTGTGTAAAGAGAGATATAGCTACGGGGTTATCCACCGCCTGCGACAATAGCACGCCGATAAGGCGGCTATTTCATAGATTTGATGTAGCTGGCTGGCATCACTAGCCGAACCCACTTATACACCGTTAGACCTTTGACTCGGTGTTAGTTGTTGTGAATCCTGACGGCGATTTGTTTTATCAGTGTAAAGCTGGGTTTACGCTGCCGACTTTGTGTTGGCGAATTGGACCAACTTCCCAACTATATACACCACCATAAAGTCGCGCGACCAACCGATCGATAGCAACTAGTTGGGAGATTAGAACATGTTCTATTTTCGCCAACTCGGAGTTGCCGAATTGCGAAATTGATCCAACTCGCCAATTCGCCAACATAACGTCGGTAGCGTAAACCCAACTTAAACAAGTTGCGCGATTCAGCGAGAGGGACTCAGTCCCACCCGACGAATTCGCGTGAGTATTTTATGTTACCAGGAGTTAATATTGACAAATGTCATTATGTCATTTGTCATTATTAACTCATGATGTTACTAAGAGCGAACCTTCTCCATTCGCGTGGATGCGCGTAGGCCAGTTTTTGCTTAAATCTTTGTTGCTGCCAACTCAAACTTAGTCGTTGTATTCTGTCAAACTCAAGGTTGGTTTCATGCAGGTATCGAAATTACGGAACCACTGTACAGTATCATTATAAAGCTCAGATATATACACTTCATGACAAATGAAGAGATTATTTCCTTATATGGTATCTATATTATGCTGATGTCATACACGCACGTCACCTCGGCATTTGTTGAGACAACAGCGAGCAGAGATAAGCAACGATAAAACTATAAATGATAGAATAAATAAATACGATTAAAAAGATAGAGGAGTGCCAACGAGCCGTCTCTCTCCCCTCTCTCTCTCTCTCTCTCTCTCTCTCTCTCTCTTCCCACGCACACACGCACTCGCACGCACGCGCGCGAGTATCCAAGTATCGAACATAATTATAAAAAAAGAGTTAGTTTATCTCGCAACCGGATTCACTCGCTGGCGTTTGCAGCAGCTTAGGAGGAGATCAGGATTCTGTGGGCGATGAGTTTTCGCAGTGTTTGCGCGGGCCCGCATGATGAGCCACACCATGCACCTGCCGTCTTACTGCTGCGCTCTACCGCACCGACACTACCGCGAAATCTGCGAGCGAGTCGCGCCTGCACCCGCACCGAGAGGATTTCACTGATTTACTATGTGCACCGTGAAAGCGCGTGCGCGTGCGTGCTCGTGTGCGTGTGCGTGTGCGTGTGTGCGTGTGCGTGTGCGTGTGCGTGTGCGTGTGCGTGTGCGTGTGTGTGTGTGCGTTTAAATGAGTATGTGTGTGTATGTGTGTGTGGGAGGGGAGGGGAGGGGTGTGTGTGCGCGCGTGCTCGTGTGCGTACGTGTGTTTGTGCGCGAGCGCGTTCGCTCGTTCGTGCGTGTGTGTACAGACTAGAAATCTACGGCCCTACGACGAGTGTACGGCCCAAGGACGGACGAGCGTTGCGGTGCTTTCATCGGATCTACTCTCTCGACGCTAGACTGATCAGCGCGGCGGCTACCGTGCCAGTATGCCATCTCACCAGCAAAGTCAACACGCTACGGCACACTCCCTGTTAGCCGACCAATTGTCGACGACAAATGGGTAGACATTCCGCGAATTTTACCTCAGCGCTAACAGGACGGGGTTGCCGCTGCTACAGACGGACGGACACCCTGCGGATATACACGCAGCGATAGCAATGATGAGAATATGAGGAGAAAATTAACTTTAAACGCTTTCTAGGGGGGTTTACCTCGGTAATTGTGGCTAGTGCCCGATAAATTTACTTTGTGAAAAAAAACACCACCGTTTGTGAATTTCGAGCGCTGTCGTCGTCGGTGAAATTGCTTAGATACGGTTTCGATATAAAAAATAGTGATTATTATTGCGAAATAACATGCGGCCTAATTGTGGAACTAAGGTAAACATTTTCTTTCAAAAATTTTCGCATTTTGGCCTCCACTTTGATTGTGCATAGGCCCGATAGTTGGACGCAAATCTGGCAAACATAAACCCCTGGCATTACAAGCTTTCGTAATAGCGAGATGTACCGATGCTATAACGTGAACGTGAATACACCGGACGATTAATGCGTAATTTAGGGAATCAGTTAAGAAACGATGAACATGGAGCCGCAAGGAATTAGAGAGAGAGAGAGAGAGAGAGAGAGAGAGAGAGAGAGAGAGAGAGAGAGAGAAGAGAGAGAGAGAGAGAGAGAGAGAGAGAGAGAGAGAGAGAGAGCGGAGCAAGGGGCGATAGCGAGCGAGAGATGACGCAGCCAGCTAGAAGAGAGAGAAGAGAGTGCAAAGTGCGCGTACGTAATGGAAAGAGATATTCGAAAGCCAGCCCAAAACTCCTTTATCGTATAGGCAAGCCTCGTAAAGTTTACATGTTCTCTTCGTATGCAAACCCTGCACAAATAACACTATAGTTGGCCGGTAAACGTCGGGTCTTTAGCACAGGGGATCTTTTTCACGGAGTAAGACATTCTTTCGCTACCCTCCGGACCGTCACAGGACCAATTTCGCTATAGTAATCTAATACCAGGCATAAGTACACAGGAGCTTAAGGGAAATGAACATTGTTAAAGGAACTAATATTTAACCCAGGAAAACGTTATCGCGAAATGCTACCGGCATGTATGCAACGCCTGCGCAGGCATATGCAAAGACACGCAGACGTATATGTATGTATACACACAGACACCGCCACGCCGCACTAGGCGGGAGGTAACAGAAGCGAGAATCGGAGGGGCATCAGATGATCAACCGCATAAACTGGGTGAGAGGGCGGCCGAGCAGACTGGGCACGCAGAGCGACGCACCACCGGAGCACTGCAGTCGCACAGCTCGGCACACGACATGCGACAGACACCGCCACGCAAGAAACGGAACATGAATGAGATCAAACGTGGAATGTGGGGTACGAAGGAGGCGAGGTGGAAATAGAGGACGTTGGGTGTATCCAGACAGGGAGCAAATAGAAAGGGAGAGAGGATTGAAAGACAGTGAATAACAAACACAGCAGACACAACACAGCAAAACCACGACAATAAGCAAGGGCATGGCCACAACGTATCACATCAGCCATACGAAGCCCACATGCAGGACCATGGAAACCGGAACACCAACAAATGCAACCACACACACACTAGCACAGACGAGCAATGATGTAAATGATAAGTAGTTGATTAGGGATTTGGGGGAATTGTATTGAGAGAAACCACTCGACATAGATTATGAAAAGATAAGTGGGAGGAACAGGGAAGAGAAGGGATTTGGAAATTAAGGGACCCCCGGACCACACCGACCTAATCTGCCTCGCAATTGGAAAACACGTTCACAGACAAACACATACAGCACACCACACAGATGACCACACACAGGGCCAACATGCAACAACCCAGCCACACAGATAACAGCCGACCTATCTCCTCGCCATTGAAAACACCGTCACCACACACACCCACAGTTCCACTTGCCCACAGCTTAACAGAATGGAAGCGTAGATAATAGGTAAACCTGTATATACAAATTGGCGGCGGGGTCACCACGTGAGGCAAACAGAGAGCGGTGTACGACCACAGGGGGGAGAGTGGTTCCTCCCTACAGACGCATCGCAATGCCACCCCCACAGAGCACACCGCACACTCGACCATGCTTCATTTCCACGTGCATCTTATGTAAGAGAGAGCGAGAGAGAGAGAGAGAGAGAGAGAGAGAGAGAGAGAGAGAGAGAGAATGGCGAGAGAAGGGGGGATTAAGAGTGTGTGTGGGAGAGAGAGAGATGGAGAGAGAGACAGACTAGGATATATTGGAAAGCTTATGCTATCGTAGCTGGAGCCACATCCCCCCCCCACATACGTAGTTATCTCTCACCTTGTACGGGGATAACTGGTAACAAAGAGGAAGCCTGTATCCCTCAGCAACGATGCCGCCATCCGACATCCTAGCTACAGCTATCTCTCTACCCTTCTCAGTGCAGTTATCTCACAGTCGCTGAAAACACTAAATCATCATCATCAGCAGCAGCAGCAGCAGCCGTGCGTCAGTAGACAAGGTGCCGACTCCGTGCTAAATCCATCGTACAATATCCACAGGATTAGAACTGCTTGTGGATTTATTCTTGTAGCCGCAGTACACACGCATACACTTCACGATTACCGTTTCCACGAGTATCAGACACGCACATACGCACGTATATATAGATTCATTCCCCCATGTAGTAATCAAGCAGTAATACCGTCATGCAGATCAGTAGATGCAGGCGGACAGACACACATACACATACACCGAGCGCACGACTGTCCCACACTGGTTCCAAAAGCCAAATGCAGTGGGGACGGCACTCATACACGAGCCTGGGAATCTACATGCAGATAGCATCGAAAAGATACCTTTCCGGCTAAAAAACGCACAAAGGGCTAATAGGAACCCGCCGGGGCGAATACATTTCGAGTTCTCGTGAACTGGGGCCGCGAGAAATCGTAGCGTGGGAGAGAACGCGAGCGCGAAATGCAGAGAGAGAAGGATAAGCCAGCGCCGCACACACGCACACACAAGCACAATGCGCGGCTGGCGTGTGTGAGAATTTGTAGGAATTTAGCTAAAAGGTGACAAAACAAACGAGCGGGGGATTTTGCAGTGACCCTTGGGGTCGAGCAAGCGAGCATGCAAGCGAGAGACACTCAGAGAGAGCGAGAGGGAGAAAGAGAGAGAGAGAGAGAGAGAGAGAGAGAGAGAGCGCGCGAAAGAGAGAGAGAGAGAGAGACCGGTGGAGGTTTGTTTGTGCTTATACGGGCCGGTTGAGGGCAATAGTAGCAGTTTTAACGCGACCCATTCTTCCTACCACAACGCACTCACTCACACGCACACGCACTCACACGCACGCACGCACGCACACAAACATACGCACGGTAGAGATCGGCAAACAAACGGGCGCTCGCGAGAGCACGGACAAACAACGCTCTGGTATGAATTCAGGGCAAGATATTCTAAACAAGATACACATACGAGGCACTGCGAAATTCAGCGTTACAACAACACGCGCATGCACGTATATATATATATGTGTGTGTGTGCACTGCCAATGACACTAGCTCTGCCTACTGGACTCCTAACAAGCAGGTCAAAGAAAATAGCATAATAAAGACATAATGATGCATTTACTACCAGTTCAACACTGCCTAATTAGCATAACTAATGCGTAATAAACTAAGCGTAGCAGCGAGCCACGATGTCGTAAATGTAGATTTACATAATAACACATTACTACATGACCGAAGCAATAATGCACGCAGGGGCAACATCGCATCGAAAGCCGATCAACATAAAGTTAATCGGTGTTGATTGCATCATGGTGCTGATTACGCGTGCTATTTACTGCCAAACCTGCCTTGAAGGTTAAGTCGCATAGTGATTACCACAAGCACCTAAACATTTAGCCTCCACCGGGCAATAATAGGCAATATTCCACATACAATCGCAGTCGTGTATTACGAACGTGAGCAACGGTACAATGGAATCTCGCGATTCTTACACATTTCATACGTAAGAAAACTCGAAACGTCCGTTCAACTAAATTTCAAAACATACGAATTCGAACGTAACTGAAGAAAATAACATACGAGCGAGAGGAATACTTAAATTGACTACGTCACGAATTTTCTATGGTGCATATTTGTAAAAATTTGTTGCAATTTTTTTACATGAAAAGTAAGAACTATCGGGACTAAATGTATCCTCAAATTCTTACCTGATAAGATTGTTTTTTAACTAGTTAAAAATCCAAAAAACCTGGACGATTTGATAATAATAATACTAATAATAACGCATCACGACATTAAATGCTTGCTATGGGTTATGTATGAGTCACGAGTGTTTGTTCGCATCGAACGGAATAGCAATATAGGAAGTATATAATGCAGCAATTTAACCATAAAAAGTGAACAGAATCACTTACATTTTGTGAAAAGGTGGACAAAGTTTTTTTTTCACTTTTACTATTTACGGTGACGTAATAGAAAAAAATTTTAACGAAAAGTTTACGAACAGAAGCTATCGAACGAGGCGGGTTAATTAATAACAAGTTAATTAAAACTTCAACTCTTTAAGTTAGTTACAGAGAGCTAAGAATCAAGTTCATATACGTTATAAAGATTAACTGTATAATATGGTCCTCTGCATTATTCTACTGCGCAGGTGAGCAGAGATATCTATTATCTACTATTGATTTTATCCTAACGCATACACTGCATTTTTCTCTCGGCAAGAACAAACATGCGTGAGCTATTCATCAACGACCAAATCTCGCAACAACCAAGTCAATATATATAATAATTATATATATTTCCTCGGATGTTGCACAAATCAAAATATAATAGTTGATAATGAATTGATACATGTTCCAGCATCTTCGCCTGCCTGTCTTAGATGACGAGATAGCGTTTATAAAAATTGTGAACTTTTCCCTGTGAAATCCGATACGAGGCGAACGTGGGGTAGACCGTGGGTGGTGGTGAGGCGGAGGGGGGGGGGCGTGTCTGTGTGGCAGGGACCAACTGAG
>NW_014577175.1:362784-364827 GCF_000485595.1 Priapulus caudatus | reverse complement strand
CGCCCTGATATAGTGCTCCACAACAGGAAAGAAAAACGATGCCTGTTGATTGACGTAGCCGTACCAGATGACTCTATAACATTATGGTGAAGGAAAGGGACAAACTCACCAAGTACAAAGATCTTGAGATTGAAATTAGGAGGATGTGGAATACAAAGACGAGAATTGTACCAGTGGTGGTTGGAGCCCTTGGGTCTCTAAAGAATAGTTTTGAGAAGAACCTTAAGGAACTCCCTGGCCAACACACTGCCCAAGAAGTGCAGAAAATCGCACTACTGGGAACAGCACACATCCTGCGAAAAATTCTGGATTGAATCCCTATGTCCCAGGTTGGGACACGGTCAACCCAGAAGCCACCGGCTAATGCCGTGATCCACTTTGGAAATAATAATAATAATAATAACAAAACATTTTATTATTACATTACACTTTACTTAAACATATACAATACTCACATACACATTATACATGATATTAATAACCGTATTTTTAGCTCACATTGACATCATCAAGCTATTGCCATGTGGTGTCGTCCGTCGTCCGTCCGTCCGTCCGTCAACATTTGGCTACGGTCAACGATAACTTGAGAGCCATTTGACCCACATGTTTCAAATTGCATACAGTTGGTACTCCTATGGGACTCTGGGAGAGATGTGAACGTCATATTTTGGAGCACGCCAGTTGACCTACTTTCGAGCCATGCCCACTTTTTGGCAAAAATTGAAATGGCCATAAGTCAGTTCAGGTTCAACGGATTTTGCTCATTTTCGGTATGTGAATGTATGAATTCGGTATGTATGAACAAACAAAACATATCACAGGGGTTTTGATATTTTTTTTAAATTATGCAAATTAGGTAAATTTTGCCAATTTCACTATGCATTTCATTGTCTGCCTATGATCAACGATAACTCAAGAACCGTTTGACCCACATGTTTAAAATTGCATACAGTTGTTACTCCTATGAGAGGGATTTGAACGTCCTATTTTGGAGCACGCCAGTCGACCTACTTTCGAGTCACGCTCAGTTTTTGGCAAAAATGAAAATGGCCATCTAGATTCATTCGATTTTGTTAAATTTACCTACCTACCTACCTACATACCTACCTACTTACCTACCTACCTACCTACGTGTAATATTGTGTTTTAGATTCTTCGTTACAGTAATTTGACTGGAATATTTTATTGCTTTTATTTGCGCGATAATCGAAAACCCAAATGGCGATCATTTAGGCGTAGCGCCATCTCTCGCCCAGATGTCAGACTTTCAGATCTGAAACATTTATTTTCGCATCAAAACTAACCCTGAAACAAAACAGTGAATTTCTATTAGCATAAAACAGGAAATAAGGACATTTGATCACATTTTGGTCCGTCATAAATGAAACACTTACCAAATTTTAAATATCATCTCCCTCTTCTATCACACCCAATGTGAGCTATAGTGTCATTGACATTTTCATTAAATTTTGGTATGTGAATATAGGCTAGCCCCAGAACAGTTGGTATACATTTATTTTCGCATCAAAATTTATGCATATATAATTATCAAGAGCATATAATGGGAGATATGCCATATAATGGGAGTTCTCCCATATATACTCTTGCGTTATATATCCCCCTCCCTCTTCTATCACACCCAAGGTGAGCTACAGTGTCATTGACACTTTCATTGTTATACCACGTGTCTGTTCATCGAATCGATTTAGTTTGTTTCTTTTATATTCATTTACGACTGCTGTGTTATTTTCTAACCTAACGATTTTAACCACTGTTCATTTCCTTGCTGTCAACAGTAAGAAGAATATCGTAGTGACACAACTGCGATTGTGTTTCGAATGCTAGCCATCCTCTATATCTCCTCCGTTGACAGTAAGACGTATTTTACTCGCTAAGCTTTAACAGTCAATGCACTACCAGCTGCTAACGCCGCCGCTAAGTAATTTCTAGTGGTAATGAACCCTTCAGCTCGTCGACAGTCATCTCGTAATGAGGTTATCATGCTTAGCACGCGTGCAAACGCACACACACACACACACACAC
>NW_014577175.1:359191-362774 GCF_000485595.1 Priapulus caudatus | reverse complement strand
ACACACACACACACACACACACACACACACACACACACACACACACACACACACACACACACACAGTGCAATGCCATTATTCTCACGTGCATGGCATAACTACCGGTCGAGCGACTAGTGTGCTATTAGTATTACCAGGAGCGTATAATGACAAAAAATATTTGTCATTATACGCTCCTGGTATTACTATTATACACGATCGGGATTTTCACGTGCCGGAAATGTAGTCGTCGTGGAAAACCGAAATGACAAGGGTTATAACTAATGTACACGACTAGGCAGACGAGACATAGCATACGAGCAGGATAAAGTATGGGTATTTGCGGTTATTGCAATGCCCTTAATAGCTTGTTTGTTAATAAATACCACACATGTGACACATGCACACACACACGCACGCACGCACGCACGCACGCACGCACGCCCCCCCACCCACATGCTGTTTTTCCCAATGCACCGCGTCGATGAAATTTGGTATATATTCTAAATAGAGGCTAATATACGTAAAAATGACGCTGAAATCTATAATCAGGTGTGTGCGAACATTTAGTACATAGCAGCGAGTTTCTTTCAAGAACAACAAAAGACATTTATTATTGGTAAGAGTCAGAAGTTTACCGGAAAAAAGGATACTTTCTGGAACATGGCTGAAAGCTACGAAAATCCTGAACAACTTCAGTCAGCTACTAACAGATAGGGAAGCTACGGAACAGTCTAACTTTCTGTGAAGTAGAAACCGCTTTCCACGACTAAATTCACCTGCAAATTAATTGCTCACGATGATGAGCGGTTTCTTGAACGGGTTTAAGTTTAACGTGATTATGGGCCAATCACTTCCGGTCAGGTTGAGCAAGTTACGCCCGCTAAATTAAACTGCTGCAACTGCTATACACATCATGCACGGGTGCGAGGAGAAGGCAGAATAATCATTATTAAAGTTGGCTATTAGATTTAAATATAATAAGTAAATTAGATATTTCTTTCATACATTCGCCTCACCCGGATTACGGGCTACACTAATCGCCACTTTCTAGACGACAGTAACTTTACAGTAATAGCTAATAAATCTAATAGAAGATAGTGGGCAAGAGAGCTAGACAATGACAGCCAGGAAGTATGGTAAAATCGTGAGAAAATGAAAGACAAGGGGGAGTGAGAGAGAAATAGGAAAGAGTGAGACAGAGGGAAAAACGGACAGAAAGACGGACAGAGTGAGAGAGCGAGGGAGAGAGAGTAGAATAGAAAGAGAACGACATGGAACGAGAGAGAGATAGAACGAGCGAGCGCGAGATAGAGCTAGAGTGAGCGAGAGAGAGAGAGAGAGAGAGAGGAGTGCGCGCGCGCGAGAGAGAGAGCGTGAGAGCGCGAGCGAGAGAGAGCCAGACAGTCAGAGAAGTGAGAGGCAGAAAGACAATAGCGCCGAGCGGATGAATAATGATTTCACAGTTCCAGCGATAATGATGGCAATTTGTTAAGCATGTCAATGGCAGGAAACGCAGTGCCCGCCTATATATACCCGCGAACACGCATTTCGCCGCATCGTAATTTAGCGTCTCTCGTCATTTCGCCGGCACGATGACACTGATCACGCGGGCATTCACTTCCTCTCCACACACACGCGCGGGCGTATAGCCTTCACATCTCACTGCACGACGATGCGGTTACACCACCACCGCTGCAGTAGATACCGGCGCGGACAGCATTCATAGCGGAGCTACTAATATAAACACACTATGCACGCGATACGCATAGACGCACTGGTGCATTATCACACGGACGTGTTACAGCTAGTGCTGGAAATGCCAGTCCATCCCCTAGTCCAGGACTGGTAACTTTTAGAGCAGGACTGTTATTTTTATGCGTTTTACTATATAGGTTACATAGGAGAAATCATATGTTGAAATCCGTTAACTGGCTGGATTTTCAGACTTTTATTTCCAAGACTGATTACGCGTGACAACAATCCAACGACGTTCTCAACACGTCAACGATTTAACTTCACGAGATTCGCTTTACTTAGACACTTTCTTATCGGTGCCCATAACTACGAGCGTGAGCCACCCAGTGACCCACCATGTGTAGAAGCCACGGCTTGCTTCATCAAATCAATGCAATTGCACCCAATCACCTCGCCTACCTATGTGAACATCGATCAGGATTGATCCGACCAGCTAGAGTAATAAAGACTGCATACAGCAACCAGAAGCAACCAATAGCGAGCAGATAGCAGGTTGCTCGCCTCACATCACTCTCTATGTACACAGAAGATTTATATACAGCGTTTTCTAACGACAATCTTTCGTATATCAATGCTGAGAAAGGGCGAAAGCGTTCATAACATCAGCAGACAATTAATTTCATAGCCGATAGCGGTATCATTGTAACCAGAACCCAATCCGATTATTGAATCGTGGCAAGAAAAGCAGCATGTCTTTAAAGACTCACAAAGTCACTACTTTCCTTGATAGATATACATCATTATGTGTGTAGTTGGAAGTAATTACCTTTAAGATTAAAAGTGCAATGGCCCTCTCAAGATGCACGGGATAATTTCAACAACTACAACTACATTGTTCCCGCCTCTTTTACTATATATACACACAGAAATTGAGCCGTCTAATCCTCCAGACCGAGATTAAGATAACATTCAAGACAGTCGTACACATAAAGAGTCATATTTCAGCATTCCTTACTCGATCTGTGTGAAATGAAATGTCAAACT
The DNA here is from genome assembly GCF_000485595.1 of Priapulus caudatus. Lineage (NCBI taxonomy): Eukaryota > Metazoa > Priapulida > Priapulimorpha > Priapulimorphida > Priapulidae > Priapulus > Priapulus caudatus. Next base: position 360,052 of record NW_014577175.1, on the reverse strand, counting down.
TGAATCACCCGCCGACGGAATAGCGCTGTCGTAAAACCGAATTTCGGCAACGCAGAACGACGCGCACAGACACCAGCAATTAACCAAACATTCTAAACCAGCGAAGAAAGCGCTAGAATGACGACGCGCGTAAGAAAAATATTTTCACAAAAAATAACTTTCTCACTGTTCGCAACTGTGGGATTTCGGAAACATTTTTTGTGCAGTGGCAAAAAAAAAACATTCGTGGGCACCGCACCCAGCTAGCGCTGTTGCCCACTCCCCCTCGCCGCATGCGACCTTCCCAGACGGGAGTTTTCCACCGCGTTTCACCATTCCTGAAATGCCACGCGGCAGGTTGAATCGCATGATGACAGCTACTTCGCATGCCTAGCCGCAGAAGCATTACAAGGCTGGAGCTCCACTAGCAGCAGGATCAAGTCAGTGCGGTATCATATCAACAATGAATGCAAACAAATTTTCCACTCCATTGTTGCGTTAAAACGTTGGCGTTTCTTTCTATCGTGATGTTAAATTTTATCGTGATAAACTTGTTTTCATTCACTGCTGACCATGTATGTGCGGTTTGAGTGTGTATAGGGGGCGGGCTTGATCATTCATGTCTGCGGTGGGGTTGCAGGAGAAACACGCCTCTCTATTACCTCACGTGGGGCGCTTACAAGCGTGTATACACAACACCTTAGTAAAGGAACTAGACAGGTGCGCAGGTTATCATCTGTTGGAACGGGTCTATAGTAAGGATTGCCGCAAAGATGAGGATCCAAATACGAAAGGAAACCTCGTATCCACATATACTTGATATATATCCATATATACCACTATGTATATCACAGTCACTAGATATATCGTTATATATATATA
>NW_014577175.1:341679-356888 GCF_000485595.1 Priapulus caudatus | reverse complement strand
CGTATTATTCTCCCTATTATTCCCCGTAAGATATTATTCCCCGTAAGATATTAGCCCCTGTAAGATATTAGCCCCTGTAAGATATTATTCCCCGTAAGATATTATTCTCGCCCCCAGCCCGCCCACCCCAATCCCCGGAACTAGAAAATACGACCGAGTTCTGCAGTAATGGACTCGCTTTATATATGCAGCAGCAGTGTGTGCGTGCGTGCGTGCGTGTGCGTGCGTGCTTACGTGTGTGCGTGTTTGCGTGTGTTCAACGAACTCCGGTACGTAACACTAGAACTGTGAATTCGTATAGTCTCCGTCATGGTCGCGTGTCCCACGTCGTTCGACACGCTCCACTCTCGACGCGCAATACTCGCATGTTTACCCGTCATTCTTGCTCGCCTACAATACATTATACACACATGTATGCACATACGTCGACGTCACGCGAACAACACAGTCCGTCGCTCTGTGGGATACGGCTCCCCAAAATCAATTATAACAACATATTTGTGCGTAGTACTTCGTATGACAAGCCTCTAGACATCCCGGACAAGAGAACCACAGGCACTTGGAACGTCTCAATAAAAAAATAGGACCTAGATGGTAAATAAACGCGAAATGTATTTACTACCAAAGTCTTAATGTTTCTCTACTCTCTTTCGCCTATTATTGCCGATAATTTAATTGGGAGTAGAGAAACATTTTTTAAGACTTTGGTAGTAAATAAATTTCGTGTTTATTTACCATTATTTTACTATTGAAACGATCCAAGTGCCTGTGAAGAGAACACGTTCACGCCCACGTCACGCTGGTACGGCGTGAACATTTCACAGTTTGACTGCAATGTGTGTGCGTGCGCGCGTGCGTATGTGTGCGTGCGTGTGGGTGTGTGCGCGTGTGCGTGCGCGTGTGTAAGTGCGCGCGTGCGTGTGTGTTTCAACTTTGTGTGTGCCTACGCGTGCGTATATATCGTAACAGGAGCTGGCTACTACTACTCAGTGAAAAAATACACGGGGGCTCGGGGCGATTTAGCCCCCGAAATGCCAAAAAGAGCTCTGGAAATGCCAAAAAGAGCTGTAAATTTGCATAGAGTTCAAGGCAAACCAAATTTTAGAGTGCTATTTTCATGCACGCGAGCTTGAAAAGTAGCCCCCGAAAAATACATTTTATTTTTTCCCCTGCTACTACTACTACTATATACGCCTCGAGCTTGAGCTATTACGCACTAATGGTGTCACTGAATGGTGATTTATAAGCTACAGATGGGAGACGCGCGCGAGACGTCGCAACTAGCACGCAAATAGACACGCACGCGCGCACGCGCACACACGCACGCATACACATGCACGCACGCACACACACACGCACGCACACCGTACACGACACTAGCAGGCAAATATACCGCTAGGTCTCGGGTGATACTCCATTAGGAGTGTTCCCAACTTTAAAGTTTAATGTCATTAATGGCTAGGGTTATGTTATAGGTTAGGTTATAGGGTTAGGGTTATCAATCATTAATCATTAATGATATCAAAGTTGGGAACACTCCTAATGGAGCGTTAGCCCATGTCTCTCTAAACCGTGAGCTCTTCACTGCGCCACATACTGTTAGTAGTGTTACAACAGTTTCTTACCGTTGCTGTCAACCGTTGCTATACGGTAGTTACTACAGAGAGGCTGCACGGGCAAGAGCAACGATACCGCCAGCACGTAACGTAGAAGTTAGCACTAGGAACTTTTCGGCTCGCGTTTTCGGGATCTTTCCCGGTGTGGTGCCGCAGTGGCCGGCCAAGCGAGAAAGTCCAGCGGATTATGAAGTCCGATGTATAAACGCGCGCCCGATATGTAAACATGCATATGTATGAGATGATATATATTATATTTATATCTCATTATATATCGTATGTACATAGCATTAGCAAGTAAGCAGTATTCTTGTCAAAAGCAAGTGAACTATGAACACGTAAACACAAACACAAGAGTACCAATTCACGCACAATGTAAGAGCACAGTAACCACGGACAGGTAAACACAAACACAATAGTAAAATACAGGCACAATGTAAGAGCACAGTATGGCTGAGAGGGTCTATGTCCCACAGGGTACTATCGGAGGGTACCCTGGGTACGATTCGATATATCGGAACGTACCCTGGTACTATCTAATATGCCGGACCGTACCTCGCCTACTCCACTAACGAGTCTAGGGAGTCGCCTACGCCTACTCCCTTACCCTAAACCTAACGTCGCCAAACCATATCAGATAGTTACCATGCAGGGTAAGTTCCGATATATCAAACCGTACCCAGGGTACCCTCCGATAGTACCCTGGGGGACATAGACCCTATGAGCCACAGTAAGCAGTTAACGTTCTCTTGCTCACACGTTGTGGTTATCATAGTCGAACGACTTTGGCATAAAATCAGGCACGATTACGTAGGCGACCGAGACTGACGAAAGGGTCTATTTCATCGCGAGGGAATTTTCTCAAAGGCTAAATAATGTATGCGCTGACATGTTAATTCCAGTGTATTTTCAAATGATTTAGAGTCACAAAATACAGGGAGTATTTCTTCTAGCTGAAACGTATGCGTATCGAGAGTCAACAGGCCTACACTCTCAATGTCGCTGGTACCTTCAAATTTCTGGTCTCCTGCATCAAATCCCCACACACCATCATGTTTTCATTTTCTCTTAATTCTTCAGTCTACATTTTGTCTTTTGTTAATCGTGTTAGTGGGCACAACGCAAATATCGAACGCAGTGCTAAGGTGCTGTATACAGCCCACCATTTCACTGGAAGATGGAGAAAGCATGTGTACGTGTGGTTATGTGGAAATGACTGCATGGCCTCGGTGAAGAGCTGAACTTTAATTTGCTACAAAGGGCATGATCTAATGCAACCACATCGTAACTACATTAGTTCTGAATAAATTAATATTCATAAATATAAATTGTAGACTACCCCCTTCTCATAAACAACTGCTGCAAATCAAAACATTTCAACCTTGAAACTTCTGTGCGTATGAATCACCAAGCTACAACGCAGACAACATCACGTACCCTTTAGAGAATGGATACAGAGCACCTGTCCCTACGAATTTAAACACACCTCTGGAAATGTAATATCAGACATTGTAGTCATTTTTCTATAAAAAAAAACTTGCAAGAGGTGCCAGAATATGAGAAAGAGAGCTACCTAACAGTTTTAACACGGTTTTCTGTGTGAGCCTAAAACTTTTTTGGAATAATTTAATTTTAATTAACACATAAATCAATGTTTCTATGGTGCATTTAGTGGTTACCTAGCAAAACACATGCCAGCGTTAGACACGATCACATAAAAAGATGCCAGCTGTAGGTAAAGAAAACACTGTAAAATAATACATATTAGCAGGAGTCTATCAATATTGGTAGACTCCTGATATTAGGTTAGGTACCTAGGTAATATTAGCTCTTGGTCTAATATTTAATAGCAATAGTCCTATCAGGCTATCAATAACAATGAACTAATACCCAACATAAGCATATGCAGTCATGTGATTCAGCAACCACAATTTCACATAAACTGTACTATGGACTTACCGGAACTGGCATGGTTTATCTTGTTATTGGCATCCCCAAGTTAGCAGGTTCCATCCTCAAATCGCAAATTACGGTTGTTATGTTGTGCTATCTTCACACGTACACAGAAATATGTCCCATCGGCTCAAATTTGCACTCATCTTTCGCACATTGGCATTCAGCACTGACAATGATACCAATCAAAATGCAGCTTGCACACAATGACCAAATTATGGGTTTTACTTCATCCAGATACTTGGCGCCTACATGAACAGAATAAAAATTGTGAGTACAAGACATGTACAGATGCAGCCTTACTAATGTAACCTTACAGAGACAGTGTTACATATAATGTTACAAATCAGTGTTACATATTTGTAGCGATCACTGTGTGCCTTCATATTTGTATCTATATGCATGCACGTAGTTTATGAGGCATTCGCATGCGATACAAATTCATTGCTTGAACCTGAAAGCACATATCATTGGAACTCTGGACTATTATAGTGTAGTATTAACTAGCCGTAGCGATACGTTGAAAAATTAAAAACTAATGCCTAATGGTTGTGTTTTCGAGTGATCAACAATGTCCGTCTTGTTTTGGACTCTAGCCGCGTGCACGTGAGCGACATCCGCACAGTTACCAAGTCAGTTCCATGCTGTGGTAACTATCCCATTTGATTTGAATATTGGCAAACGAAAAGTCAAAAGGTTGAACACGTTCCGTAAAGTGTAAACACGTAAGAGTTGACGTAAATATACGAGTATATACAACAGTTATACTTACATATATATAGGATTAGACAACGAGGTTGCAAATATCATTAACAATCTTAACCGCGCTGTACGAAGTTCGTCCTCTCCCCTCTGCTTGTTATGGCGTAGATTACCTACCTGTACGTTGCATTGGGCTGTAGTGTCGGCTCGTCACAGGTGCACACGTAGACGGGAACCACGTCGTTATTAAATATATGCGTAGTTTACGTTGTGTGCTGCCACCTAGTGAGCAAAATGTATGCGAACTATGCTAGGTAACGCATGCTAGGTAGCGCCACTATTGTTCTGATATGATACACAACAGTAGTTTGTAAGCTCAGCGTAGAGGTTTTACTAACTTGATATATTTAAACGTTATGCTGGTGTGGTTATACCTATCTTCGGTGATTATTTAAGTATACGGTTTTCTGGTTTTACGTTCATCTGTTTTCACACCACGCAAGAAGGCTATCTGAGTATCTTATTCTCACTCTCAGTTTCGGTGCCACTGGCACTGCACTGCCAGTGCCCACTGTCACTGTGTCAAAAGTGTTTGTGTTCCTGGGACTGGCCATAGCACAGGCACTTGGACCGTTTCAATAATGAAATGATGGTTAATAAATACAACGTGTCAGTACTAGACCTACCAGTACCAGTACCAGTAATACTAATAGTCTTAATATTTGATTTGACCTAATAACTTCACTTCAACACCGTCCAATACACCGCTGCAACACATAGCGCGCACGCCCTTGTGCATGCACAAATCCACAGTGATATAGAGTGATACACAGTGATATACACACTCTATATCACTGTGTATTTGTGCATGCACAAGGGCGTGCGCGCTATGTGTTGCAGCGGTGTATTGGACGGTGTTGAAGTGAAGTTATTAGGTCAAATCAAACATTAAGACTATTAGTATTACTGGTACTGGTACTGGTAGGTCTAGTACTGACACGTTGTATTTATTAACCATCATTTCATTATTGAAACGGTCCAAGTGCCTGTGGGCCATAGCACTAAACAGTGTGCAGTGCACAATTACCTCCTGAACTTACACGTAGGATAATTGAATGATAGTTTATTGCTAGGCCTTAGTCAGTTAACAAGGTCAAGTTAAGGGTTCATGGATATAAGCGCTGACCACAATTCATTTTCGCAATGTGCGACATGTGCAAATGTGTAAATGACAAATGTGGACAGCTCTTATTTCCTTGGCTTGGGCCACCCGTCGCACTGGTAATTAACAGGGTCTGCATGCTCTTTATTCTACGTGGCTCTAGTGTATTTATTTTCGCCAATGTGCGATTTTAATGCTACATATTGCTAACCTATAAGCATATTAGAATAATGCCCGATTAAGAGTTCTTGAATGATTTTGACCCGTTTTCTTTCGAAGTGCTGAGAGTGACCGCAGAATATGACACAGAACAGAGTCATTGTTTTGGTGGACATGGACTGCTTCTATGTACAAGTGGAGCAGCGGATATTTCCGGAACTAAAGGGGAAACCATGTGCCGTTGTGCAGTACAACACATGGAAAGGAGGCGGGTGAGGTTTTATATAAACAGCCACGCTACTTGGCATCACTTGTTGTAAATTTGTTATGCTTACAGTTAAACTGCTACTTGCTATATCTTTTAGTGAGTTCTTAAAACTATCTGTGCACGAATTATGCATATGACGTACATGCATGCCTGTAGCTAATTCAATGTTTGGTGTAAACACGTCTGTTTTACAGGATCATAGCGGTTAGCTATGAAGCGAGAGCGCATGGAGTGAACAGAAGGATTCGTGGGGATGAAGCAAAGGAAAAATGTCCCGACATCAACCTGATCCATGTGCCTGAACTACGCGGCAAGGCTGATCTCACTCGGTAAGGACAGGTGGTTTGATCAACACTCGCTGTAATGTGTGGAGCGTTAAGTGATCTCTGCACTGCAGTTATTGTGCGCCGCATACAATTTCGATAAGCGAGTGATAGCTTGAATTCTAACATAAAACCGGTTAAATAAAAAACCTTCACCCGAGCAAGGTGAGCGACGTTCGTCATTGTAAGTAACAACATCAGGAAATCGGGTTTGCTGGCGAACAAACTTCATGAGAACCACGGGGACTTGATCTCCCTCATGTTCAGTTTCGGTGCAGGTACAGGGAAGCCGGAGCAGAAGTGATCAAAGTGCTGTGTCGCTTCAGCAATTGTGTAGAACGCGCAAGCATAGACGAAGCCTACATAGACCTCACTGAAACTGTTCATGAGAGGACGCAGGCAAGTATCCCACAACGACGATTTGAAGCAGTTAGCTCGAGAGAGTAATTCGAAGCAAGTATCCCACAATAGTGATTCGAAGCAAGTTTCACACGACAATAATTCGAAGCAAGTAGTCAATGAAATTAATTTAAGCAAGTATCCCACAATTATAACTCGAGGCAAGTAGTTAATGAAATTAAAGTAAGCAAGTATCCCACAATAGTAATGCATAGCATGTATCGCACAATTGTAATTCGAAAGTATGTTCTGAAGTAAACATACTGAGACTATGATGATGTTAGCCAGTGTCGGTGATTTGCTTGTATGTCTAATACCGTCTTGATTTTTCTGCTAGGCTGGGACGGACAGGATTAAACAAGACATGCTAAGCAATACACACGTTATTGGATTTGAAGAACTGAATAATCATGAAGTAACCCACAAGGGGGAAACTTGTGAAGAAGGAGTAGCAGAGCCTGCAACTGAGAATCATGCTAAGCCAAAAGCCACGACAGATGGTTAGCTTTTAAAAAGTTTTTGGTAAAATGCTAGTGTTAAAGCGTGTGTGTAAATATTTAAGGAATTGTTTAGGAATACGCCTATGTTTGCTAGGAATTAAGTTAGAAATAGGTAATCATAGGGGGGTCAACATTTGTCTTCTTCTTTATAAAGACTAGGTACAATATATAAAAATAAAATAGATAAATGGACATATTTAGAAGGAACTGACTCACTCACTAGAATTATTTTCTGTCGTCATAGAATGCAAATAGTGGACGAATATTTCATGGTATGACGCAGCGTGTTTGACCTCTCTTTATAGAGCAGCGAAAACTGGGCGTGTCGTCATGGTTGGCCTGTATCTATGACAACGACGAGGCTGATGGAAGCCATGATCAGATGCTGGCCGCAGCAGCTGCGATAGTGGAAGAGATAAGAGAAGCTGTCTGGAAGGATACCGGATTCAGATGTTCAGCAGGAATCGCTCACAATAAGGTAGCCGTATTTTGCCCAGCATTTATCAGATGAGTAAGCATTTATAATGTAAATAATCGAGTATCTCTTATCATTCGCGAATTTATATATCAATATAATTTATATTGAGTATTTATTTATTATCACTTGACTAATATTTGTAATTGAACACATTAAGCGTTTAGCATCGATTTCGAAATGTCCTACCATTTGCCTATGGTTTCTTTTTTTGTGGTCAGGTGCTTGCGAAGCTAGCGTGCGGTGTCAACAAGCCAAACAAACAGACTATTCTGCCACATAGATCTGTGGGAGGACTTTTCAAGGATCTGCCTGTGCACAAACTGTGAGATTCAAATATGAGATATGCTCACGTTAATAGAAAATTTATATATATGCAGGATCACTGACAATGATGGGTAGTTATTAGAAACAACAGACGCAATATAATTTTGAGCAAGTATCATTTGGTGAAACCTAACACGAACTGCTCGGTTAATGAGTTATTCTGTTATTTATCGACCATCTTCCACTGATCTACCTGCTGGTTTTTTGTGCTCTCTATAGGAGGAGTCTAGGTGGAAAACTTGGGGAGCAGGTAGTGGATCAACTGGGAGTGCAGTTCATGGGTGAGATTTGCGCTTTCACCAGAAAACACCTACAGTCTACCTTGGGAGATAAATATGGGTACATCTCTTGGCTACATCTTCCTTATGTTTGTATCTTCGGTCTATGGATAACTCGTACAATGAACATTCTAGGAAGACTTAGTCTCATACCATAGCCTGTCATATACAGTTCACTTGAGATCGTTAATCTCTCTCGGCCTAATGCCTCGGTGTACTTGAACTTGTATTAATTTTAATAGGGCCTGGCTCTATGACGCATGTCGGGGAATAGAGCAGGAGCCAGTCACGGCCAGACTGCTGCCAAAGTCTATAGGCTGCGGGAAAAACTTCTCCGGCAAAACTGCACTGAATACCTATGACCAGGTAATGACTCCCACGCCATAAACGCAAGTACAAACGCGTAACTGCTAACGTGAGACGAAGTCGAATCGGCCGAGAAACAGGGAGCAGCTGGTGAGTTTGTCGAGCTGCATGGGCGCTCCAACTCACCCCCCGGCGCATCCATGTCTCTCCCCCTCCCTTCCTCCTTGCTTCCCTCATTCCCTCCTTTTCTCCCTGCCTCCCTTCTTCCTCCTTCCGTGCGTACCTGGCCAGGAAACACTGAGTAGCGGGTGAGTTTGTCAAGCCACACCTGAGTCGGCACGTAGGTTTCAGAGCGTCCACCGGTCTAACACGCTGCGCGATCATCATGGTCTGTGTTGAAACGCCGTCCTGACGTCTCGACTTTCCAGGTCGCCCACTGGGTGCATCAGTTGTGTCAGGAGCTCGTCGAGAGGCTGACGAAAGACGAGGAGACGAACAATCGCCACGCGTCCTCGCTGACGGTCAGCGCGCTGCTGCAAGAGGGCGCTGGTGGTGCGCGCGTCTCCCGGGCGACGCCGATCTACAGGTACTGCGTCCGGAGGCTGGAGCGTGACGCCATGCAGAGCATGTCCAGGTGGAGAGTCGCTGCCGCCGCCGCCGCCGCCACGCCGACGGAAGGCGCGTGGTGAGTCGCGCGGCTCGTGCTGTTTATTCTGCCGTTGTATCTGTCACAGTTGATCCCTTGTTCTACCTGTCTCGGTCTGGTCAACCGTGCCGATGATGCGATAGTCAGTTCCGCGCGCCCCCCCTACCCCCAGGGGTATACTGCTTCTTCTACGGTTTGCCTGCCGTGGCTTTTAAACAGCGCGGTTTTCATCTACTCGCATGAAAGCTCTGACGTTCTGTTCGTGCAGCCACTGGCGCCCACAGGTCTTAAGAAAGTAGAAGCACAGAAGGATAAAATCCTCAGTGATAATATAAAGCAAGCGACGTAGGTGCGCTGCATGCTAGGGGGGTCTTGGAGCATGCCCCCCTGAAAATTTTTGAATAGTAGACGTCTGGAGATGCAATCTGGTGAGTCTTGCGAGAGAGATTTAGGAACAAAATGTAGGAACAAAATTGTTTAACCCAAAATTTACTGGAAGCACTGTGCTTCCAGTGCTTCTATCTGCGGGCGCCACTGCGTGCAGCTGACAATCTTCCGTGCTCTCTCCGTAGGTCTCCGGCGATCGCCAACATATCGATGTCCGCAAGCAAGTTCAGTGACCTTGGAGCGGCGGGCACCGTGAGCATCGGCAGCTTTCTGGTCCCGAAAGCGTCGCTGACCGCGGACGCGGCGCGACCGGCAGCAGGGAAGGCCGGGGAAGATGGAGCGCGAGGCAGAGTCGCTGGAAAACGACTCGGTGAGAAGGAGCCGACCAGAGACATCACAACCTTCTTCACGCAAGCGCCGACACGCGGCGCGGGCGGAGAGCGCGTCGGCGTCGCCGCGGATACGAGCGGGGCCGTTGCCGTGGATGCGAGTGGGGCCATTGCCGTGGATACGAGTGGGGTCGTTGCCGCGGATACGAGTGGGGGCGTTGCCGTGGATGCGAGTGGGGCCATTGCTGTGGATACGAGTGGGGTCGCTGCTGCGGATACGAGTGGGGGCATTGCCGTGGATACGAGTGGGGCCGTTGCCATGGATATGAGTGGAGTTGTTGCCGTGGATATGAGCGGAGTAGTTGCCATGAATACGAGCGGGGCCGTTGCCACAGATACGAGCGGGGTTGTTGCTGCGGATATGAGCGGTGTCATTGCCGCAGATACGAGTAGGGTCGTTGCCACGGATACGAGTGGGGTTGCAGACGACGACGTGCACGGGGGCGGATGCGGGGACGCGGCTAGTCGTGATCGAGAGCCGCCCGCTGTTGCCATCACGTCACTGCCGTCAACTCAGCTGCGGAAGCTCGGGGCTGAAGTGAAACCGACTAACACGGCTGCCGGCGCGGGGTTCAGCAAATCTCCGTCTAAGCGCCATGACGGAGTGTCCTTTTTCAAGCAAAAGCAGCTCGATATCCTAATGGGCAAAGAATGTACACAAGGAACGAAAGACGTTGCACAATCTACCTCTAACGCTTCCCTCGTTTCTTTCGCGAACAGTTTCTCTCAACGTTCGCTCTTACCGAGTGACGGTAAAAGTCTCGCGGATGGTTCTCTATTCACTACAACGCAGCAAGGCAGCACTAGCTTCAACGACTCGCCAATTATTGAACACCAACGATGTGAAATCTTAGAGAGAGAAAAAGTCGGTGTCGAACCAGACACGTCTGAGCAAGAAAAGACGCGTGCCTTTCGCAATTCGAACAGCGACGATCTCTTCAGCGAAGAAGAAGCAGACAAGAGCGGAAACTTGCCGCCGATACATGCGAATCCGGATCGAGGGATCGACGACGAACGAGTCGCGATGGAGTCGCCGGAGATCTGTGCCGAGCTGGTGCCGTGTGCGCTGTGCGACCGAATGATCTCGCCGTTCGACCTTCCCGAACACAACGACTACCACTTTGCGCTGGAGCTTCAGAGACGCTGCCCGTCGCCGGCGGGACAGCGCGCGAGCGTCGCCGCACCACGCGAGCGAGGGAAGCGCACCGCGGCCACCCGGGACGAGAAGTCGAGAAAAAAGGCGAGACTCGCCGCCGCCGCCACCGCTGCATCGTCAAATACGAAAACTCTGCGCGATTTCTTTAAGCCGGGGCCAGGCAGCTAGCGACGTGTCGCGGTGCAGGCAATGATGCTGCTGCAGCGCGCGGTGCAGGCATTGATGCTGCTGCAGCGCGCGGTGCAAGCATTGATGCTGCTGCAGCGCGCGGTGCAGGCATTGATGCTGCTGCAGCGCGCGGTGCAAGCATTGATGCTGCTGCAGCGCACGGTGCAGGCATTGATGCTGCTGCAGCGCGCGGTGCAGGCACTGATGCTGCTGCAGCGCGCGGTGCAGGCACTGATGCTACTGCAGCGAGTGGTGCAGGCATTCCACTCTGTGAACTAGTTCACGCGTTTCGTTGAACGGAATCTACGTTTCATCGAGGGGACAATACGGCTCGCTGGACTAGGCTGTGATTCCAGTCGGATTATCGCGGTGTAATTAATTACATATATCGCTCTCGCATTTTTCTTCGGGCCTTATAATTGCGTGTATGTGACGTACGTGCATTCGTCATCCGTTGACAGATTAATCGACTTGCTGCTACGTTGTGTGACCCGTTCGAAATTGACCTATTTAAATTGAGACATTTGAACGGCTTTACCTATTAGTGTGCGCTTGGTATATAGGTATTTGTATTTATATATGGGTTCTCTGGCCTATAGTGGAAAGAGAAGGGAGGTTGCAGCAATGGAATGAGTGTTTGAAATTGCATTAAAGTACTGACGACGTATTTGCGCCGTACGCTTACGTGTTTTCAGCTGTGTACATATATTTATGCACGTCGCGATTTTTTAACGAAAGTATAATCGTTGCTATAGTGGATATATTGTCGCCAGAGAAGTGCTGCACGTCTGTGTAGAACCCTTCGCAGTTTCTTTGCTTCATTCATGCTAATATTTATCGCTGTCTTTTTCTTGTCAAGGACAACTTATCTATATACCATGTTTAAGGACGTAATAACTACGGATTCCTGTGACACGCAATCATGTAATGCTATTGGTTCCGATTCAGACGTAATCAACATGAGCAATAGTTAGGTGTTATAGCACTTTCGTCAAATATTATATGCAATTTTACACGTCGGCGTCGACATTATTGGGGGCACTAAAGGTTAAAAATTATATAATAAAACTATCGTGAAATAAGCCGTGATAATCCGTATCATGTGAATACAACGTCGTGTGACGTTTATCATGTAATGTATTCTACCACAAACTATAGTGGACTGCTGTTCGTGTAATTCATTTTAATCGAGTCACGCAGACCGAACTTGTAAAGTAAACGATAACGACTAATATAATAATGACGATAGCGAGTGGACTTATCTCGGACTGCTGCTGTGAGTGAACTCGTTGCTGTCCGTCCGTAGGCGATGTCCGCTGGCTGCTTCTCTTGGCTCGCGTGTGCGAGCTCACGCGTTCTATTCGACGCGCGCGTGCGCTCTGATGAAGCTTTATTCCTCCTGACGTGTCCGGATGTATGTTAGTTATCAAGAGCGTATTGAGAATGGTTACATCAAGAGCGGTTATACATACATGGTTGAATACAACATGGTTTTTACATTTCACCGTTGCACGCTCTGATTCTTGATGCGCTCTTGATGTTATATCATTTATCTGATACGTTACTTCTCATGCGCGACACTGGAGCCGCCGACCAACAGCAACGGAAAGTGTACATATAATTTCGTTATCGGGTCGGGATATTAGGAGGATTGGGCTCCCTCTTATTATATATAATAAAGGAAGGCAATGGATTTCTCATTTTTCATGGAAACCTACTCCTGAGTATGTCGTCTCTTTTTGAAATATAGAATTTCAACGCGCGAAATTCGACGCGCGCGTGCACTCCAATGAAGCTTTATTCCTGACGTGTCCGGATGGGCTCCCTCTTATTATATATAATAAAGGAAGGCAATGCATTTCTCATTTTTCATGGAAACCTACTCCTGAGTATGTCGTCTCTTTTTGAAATATAGAATTTCAACAAAAATTTAATTATTTAACCGGATAGTAGGCACGCGACCGACATGACAACGTGTATATTTTTCGTTTAGCACCGTACAATACTTCTGATGCGCGACTCTAACACGCCGGCCAACGGCAAAGACATACGCTATACGCGGCAAATTGGGATGTTGAGAAGACTGGGCTCGCTGCTCTCAGTAGCGGATTATCAATGGGGCAAAGGGGGCATTTGCCCCCGGCCCTACAAGTCTACCGGCCCTAAAGTGTTGTGACTACAAAAAGAAATATACAGTTTATTATTTTTTCCAAAGTAGATCTTGGGAAAAAACCTACCACTTTCATATGACTACATTTGTTTTTGCTTTCTACTTGTTTTCATTTTCTCCGTGTTTGTGGGTTACATTGCAGCAGCTAGGAATATTATTCACTTTAAGGTAGCTAGTGGGGTTAAAACTACCAATTTAAAAAAATGTGATTTAAAAAAAATGTTAACTCTACTAATTATTTTAGAACGTTTCCTTTCCATTTTCCAACATTAATTGCTTATAATTATCCACTGAACAGGTCTAAAAACATTATATGCTTTATATGGGAAGGGGGGGCGGGTGGATGGGCGGCCCAAATATATGATATGCCCCCGGCCCAGGCAACTGTTAATCCGGCGCTGGCTGCTCTTATTGACAGGAGGTAAAAGATTTAGGATTTTTCACAGAAATATACACCTGAAACCTTCTCTTATTTTAAATGCAGAATTTTGCCAAATATTAAATATTTTAGCAGATAGTGGGCATGCGCGCCTATATAATTTATCGCGTATTTTATCGAGATTTGGCAGATTTACCGTCTGAAGTGAGTCGTTTGGCTCAATTTAATTGCAGCCAGCTCCTGAGTATTAAAAAATGAATACAAGCCGCATTCACAAGGCGTTACTGTTTGTTTATATCTGCTGTTTATCGATCATAGCGTGTTTCATAAAATATTGTATATATATGATGGTATATATATATTTATATATATATATTATGGCAGATAATGTAATATGGTTAATATTATGGAGATAATATGAGATATAAAATGCTCACACGCAGGTAGCTGTGAGTTTTAGAGTGGTGCCAGAATCAGCATGCACGATTAATACCCCGTACAGACTGCAAATTTGATCCTATACACCAAACCATATAGATATATACAAACACGAAAACAATTCAAGAAATCAAAAAGAAGGCCCTTTCCAGGGACGTGCATGGGGCGTCTCAATAAAGAAAAAGAATGCTAAATGAACACGAAATGTATTTACTACTACTATTATTGCCGATAATTTCCTGTAAATGCGTTTCAAATGCTCCTCTTCAACACACACACACGCACACGCACACGCACACGCACACGCACACGCACACGCACACACACACACACACACACACACACACACACACACATATATATATATATATATAAGTGTAAACGCGCAGCTAGCTATAGCGGCGTGCGTGCGTGCGGTGTACGTACGTGTTGCAGAGGAGCATTTGGACGGCATTTACAGGCAATAATAGGCGATAATAGGCAAAAGACAGTAGAGAAACATTAAGACTTTGGTAGTAGCCTAAATACATTTCGTGTTTATTTAGCATTATTTTTCTTTATTGAGACGCTCCAAGTGCCTGTGGATATGACAGCGAGTTCGGAGTCACAGCCACAGTGTGCCACAGCCGCAGGTCACAGCCACACCACTTGAGCCACACCACAGCCACAGCCTCAAACTCCACCGTCTCCACGACAGATGACGCTCTCGCTCATGGGCTCAATCTACGAGTGAACGAAGGGGCACTGCACAGGGGCGTAGCTACGGCACGTGCCCCCCCCCCACAGAAATGTAAGGCCCCCCAGTGCTCCCCCACGCTGGAAAAAACCTAGCCAAGCCACTGGCAGGCACTGCATGCAGTTTGGCAGTTTGCCACAGCCACAGCCACAGCCACAGGCAACAGCGTTGCAAAGCATCATGGGTAATGTCAAAGGTCAAGTCGTCTAAACAATCCCCATGTCGTTGTGATTGTGTGATTACCTCGACAAAAATATACTCATTTTAACACC